>NC_135500.1:126488186-126695686 GCF_052857255.1 Amblyomma americanum
CGGACAGGGTACAATTACAGTGGCGGACAAAAGGGGATTATCTAACGGCGCGCCACTGACCTTCCTGCGGAGTGGGGGTGTCTCTGGACGGACCCACCGGGCAGGTCCAGCCGAGCGACGATTTATCGTTGCTTTTTTCGAGCTCCTCTCCGCACATAAGTGGGAAACGGCGTAGTGGGTGCTTCCGCGATCAAGGTCGCGCCGCAGACGCCGCGCGGCTGCACCGCTAACGCAAGTCCTCGGCCGTTGGGGTAACGTTCGGGTCTCCCGGTGGTTGAAATCAATCCGGAGCCCTACACTAAAGTGTCTCTCAAATCCCATGGGGAGCTTTGGAACGTAACACCCACATAACATGTCCCGTCTTTGACTAGAGTAACCAGGTAGCGGAGTTTGCTTCACAACCGTGGTAGCCCTTCCGGCAGCCTTCAAGTCCAGGAGGCCTCGAAAGGCGCGAACAAGTTTTCTCTTCGGCTTATGAAGATTTACAGCTTAAGAAGGGCCATAAGAGCTTTGCTGCACGGCTGAGAAGCGAACGTCGTGGCCTGATTACATTTAGCAAGGACCGTACCAGCACGATCGGGTCCCGACGTGTGCTCCAGCCATCTACACTTCCCTTACTACTAAAGGAGCCAATATATAGTCGGATACAACGGGATTGAAGCGGCTTTCCTGAGTCAAAGAAGCCCCTTCCGGCCAACAGCGTCTGCCGATTCTCATGAGCCTGCTAGGGTGACAATACAGAAAGTGGTGGATGAAAGGTGATTGCCCTAATTACCTGCATTGTCACGTCACGCCGCTTCCTGCATTGTGACGCTAGCAGATTCACGAGAATCGGCCGCCGCCACTGGCTGCGAGAGGCACTTTGACGCGGAAAAGCCGCTTTGTTATTGAGTCGTATTCGACTGTAGTTTTGTCGAAGCTTCTTGCTGTAGTGGTTCGGGTACTGCTAGCGGGTTCAATCTCGACCATGTCACCCACATTTTAATAGCGGAGAAATGCAAAAAAATGGAAATACATACAGGGAACGTTCGTGCCTCAGCTACAGAAAGCCTAGGTGCGTGCGAATACTACTTTTTTGAATCCATTCCCACTAGGTGCGTGCGAATACTACTTTTTCGAAACTGAGTCGAATATGAATGGTGTTGTCAAAAACCGAATCGAATAATAATGGAATATTGAAAGAACCGAACCAAATACTAGTCGAATATGTTTGTTAATAGTCCCTACTTACGCGAATACTCCTACAAGCTACTAGCAGTGGCGCTATATGTCGTAAAAATCTGCAGCTGTCGGAAGACGCAACCCTGATCCCCAGCAGGGGACATGCAAGAAAAGCCAGTATATTAATTGTGCAATCGTCACGTCATACGCACAGCGAAATGAACTTTTGATACTAATGACACCAGCGACCAAATGAGCGCAAATCGCAATTGATTTGAGGGATGCGGGTTCGAGCTATGACATCTCATATCGGGCATGAATGCAGGGTTTGCTAAACGTTGCTGGATCCAGTAGTAGCGTTGCCCAGTACTGAAGTTCATATGTATGACAATTATGAATACTATCACATGATTGAACTGAGTCGTGACGCTGAACCCTGCTTCTTTCACAGACCTCTCGCGGCAGCACAGTGTGCGGCGTCGGAGTGAGCCCTGTTTTTAAAACAGTCGTAAAAAATAAAACGGCAACGCAGGCGTGCCCTCTTCGAACTTATTCCGGATTATCTGAACACTTTTCGAAAACTTCAGATCAGATTCTGTTCTTTCCTATTTATTTTGAACATGCACTATTGGATTAGTTTCTCGAAATTTTCGAATATTCGTACACCTTTAATTCCCTCTGATTGCCCGTAGAAGCCCCTGTATTCAACCAAAGCGATCTATTTCTTCTTTGTCTTTCGATGTACCTTTGGTTAGCATGCGTAACCTGTCCTCCTGCCGAGGCGCCCACACATGCAATTCACACTTATAAAGGTAGTGGTTGTCTTTATTGCTATCTAGTGAGCTTATACACGGATGGCTATGCATTGCGGATGCAGTATGGTCTAAGTTGAATGAGGACACAAAAATGACAGAGGCTTGACATGCAAGCCCCGGCATATATTTCTATAGATATAAAAAAATAACACCCTTGTGTTGAGACATCGTTACACGTTTAAGAACACCGGGTGGTCAAAATGATTCCACAGACTTGCAGCATGGCGCGCCTCATCGCTCAAGAAGTTGCTTTCACACATAAAATTCCTTAATAAATATTGTCAAAGTATACAGCTGGAGCCGAATATTGCCGAGATCGCGAAACGCACCGTGTGATTAACACGCTTCCATCAGATTCGTTGTTCGTGTGTTCGGGTATGTGCGGAGTAGCTACAAGAACTAAGCAATAAGTTATGAAGCACGCTTATTATACATCAAGTGCCTCGAAACTACGGTCCGCAGAGTCGTTCCTACCAGCCCGCGAGGGACCCCCCCCCCCCCCCCCTATGGCCCACCGCAACCACGAGGCGTCATAAATGATCGTTCCCAACTCGTGCACGTAACGCAGCCACGTAAGCGAGCTCTGCTCGTTTCTAATTCGCTCACTCGCTCGAATCGTCTCTGCAACTATATGACCCGACGAGCGACAGAGGCCTGGCTGCCTGGGCCGGGAAGGGAGATGCGTAAGGTCCTACCAACTTCCTGAAGAGGCCTGAAATATCGTTCGCGAATATTTGTGGGTGCTTGTATATGTGCGTTTGTATATTTGTCTTTGTATTTCTGCGTAATTATCCATAATCCTGCAGCCCATTGTGTGCCTTGAATGTCGCATATTGCAATGACTAGTTTTACACAAGTGTTGAAAATAAATCAGAAATAGCCATTTTTACCTGGGACCTGTATTTATACAGTTAAGTTGTATTTATTTCTATATATTGATGACAGAATTAATTCCCACTGTACTATTCGCACATAATGGCGCTATCTGATGTGCCGCTCCTATTCCACGGGCCAGTGACGGCACCCAGCGATTCAAAGCTGCATTCACACTAAATCGTGAACCGATGTGGCCTTTCTGCCGATGATTTTATGCAGAAATAAAATGGAGTATTGACAACAATGCAATGTCTTTGCGCTGGACCTCTCGTTCATTGTGGTCTGCTCCAGAATCCGCAACGCAGAGTGCTCTGGTGACGCATTCCATATAAAGAAGAAAAAGAATCCGACGGTCAAGCTTGTGGCATGACTAGACTAATTCAGCGAGTAGCAGACGCCGGTGCTCGGTTTGGCCACGAAGTCTATCACGATCACGCTCGGCTTCAGGCATTGCTGTGTCCTGTCGCCGCTGACGCGTTAGCTCCCGGTCACGAGCACGTCTGCGAGCTGCCGCGGATGGCTGGTAAGATGGTACTGCGTCCGCCATGCAAACCTGGTGGCGCGCAGCGCCAACTGCAGGCAGAGCGGTTGGTCGAGCCGGTTGCACGTGTGAGCGGGTGGCAACGTGAACACTCCGAGAAGCAACGGACCACTTGACGTCCATTTGGTGCAACAGTTTCAAAACACCTGCTCGCTCGAAAAGGCAGAGTAAACTTCGCTCAGCGGGCGTTGTGTCTGGATAACAGTTCCCCATAGCAATGATCAGCGCCAGCTCACAAGCACTTCGCGGGCCTCCTAATGAAAGGGTGTGTTTCGTGATCTCTCGGGTGTCGCATTCGTGATCACTGACGAAGTGCCGGACGGTGATGGTACCATTTTCCCTGGACCGGCGCGCAAAGCACAGTGGTAAAGCATCCGTTGATTTCGATGGGCAGGCGCTTATAGGATGGGCGCCGCGCCCAATGTGCCACGATTTCTTGGCCGCCCATTAATGCGTTGCTCTAGGCGTTAGCGTGCACTGCCGATGACGCCCCTCGATCCATTTCTGCAGGGTACCTTGCTGGCTGAGCGCCAGTCCGCCGGTCCTCTATGGCCGGATGTAATGCATTACTGTCGCGATCGATAAAATGCGGTCAATGAATAGAGATAAGACCAACCTAAGCATTGTATTGCTTCGTAAAAGATGAGAGCATGAAAGAGTGGGTGAATATTCATCATGAACGTGTTCGGGTGATAGGTTTTCGGGGCTCCTAGTGGTTCACAGAATATTAATATAGATAGAAACCGGAACGGGCTTCTACTGCACGCAGACATCTGTGCAATCTCAAGAGCACAGACAAACGATGTATATGTACAGGTGTCTTCAATATTAGAGAGAACAGCCAGCTTGGAGATAAGAATAAATATGTTATTACTTTCTCATTGAAGTTTAAAATGCCTCATGGCCAATCTCGGCCGGGAGAAAATTAATAAAAACAATGCAGATAGGGTGCATTTCACTAATAGTTGTGTAGTAACCATTGTCTGACTGCAGATACTGAGTTTCATTTCATACTGCAGCTATCTGCCCCACACAAGCGCCCTTCGCTGCTGTGCTATCAGTCAGCTCCATTGCCAGCCAAGCAACGCTTCAGCTGAGGCCATAGTTTATGGAACTTTCATTAATGGAGCGCTAACAAAACGTGAACACTGTAGGAACTAGGGCAAATGAACACTGGTAGCGCACTTCCAATTGATTTATTTCTCTTACGGCTGTCATGTACCAACGATAAATATATAAAAAACTGAGAATGAACGGCAAGAAAAGATGCGGTGATAGCGAAGTAAAACTTAGTCTTTGTAATTAATTCAGTGCTAGGAAAACTTGGAACTTAGTCTTAAGGTATCACAAATTAAAAAGCAACAGAGTAAAAAAAATTAGAGCAGAACTTAGTCTGTAAATAAGTAGTAATAATTAAAGAATTTACAGCCTGAATTAAGCCATGCGAAACAAGAGTGCGTGAAGTATCCCTCCGCAGAAGCTTGACAAAGAATTAAGCAGCGACGAATTGGATTGATGGAAACTAAATGCGCGAGCATTCTTTTCTACCTCCTATTCCTTTGTGCTGCCCTTATAAAGCCTGGAGCAAGTACTGTACGACTACGACCATTACCGATACTTGTAACTTCACTAAAGCTTTACCATAACTTTAACCGAATCGCTATCACCTGTCACTGAAGTGTCGTTGTCAAGGTGCTATCGCCGGTGTTTCATTATAAACGATGTTCAATTATAGCTGGTGTGTCATTATAGCCGATGTTTCATCCTAGACGGTGTTACAGCAGGTGACAAGTGAAGAGCGGAAACTTCCGCGAAACACCACCTGCCACGGTTGGCAGGTTCAAATTTCACACAGACGCCGAAGTCGGACAGTTTTCTCCGTCATGACCCTCCTAATGCTCTCGCGTTAAAATACAGCTCAACGGTGTTCTTAGCATAAACAGCGCGAAGCCCGGCAAGAATCATGTCACTGTCCTAGCTCGTGTACTGGGTGGCGGGAACCTTCCGAAACGGACGCCTGGTCTTCGTCTTATGGGAGGCGGTGCGCACCGTTGTCTTTTCCAGGTCTGCCCAGACAGGCTGACGCCGCAAACTGTGGTCCCTCGGTGCAGGCGACGATCCTGCATAGTGAAACGTCGATTCGGCTGCTGTCTGCTTTCATTTTATCTCTTCTTTTTCTTTTTTCCTGTCTGAGGTCGTAGTAGACTCGTTCGAGTTGCTAGACGGCATGCGGATCAGGATCTCGGTGGCTGCCGACGGGGGCGCAATAAATCATCGCCGCTGGGCAACATGATGTGCCGACAGAGTTATTAATGAAGTCGAGAATGCGCCGTAGATTCCTGCGGCCCACTGTTTTGTAGCCACACGGTGACTGGCTTTCCTCCGCAAACACGCGATGACGCGACTGGCTCCGTGCGTGTGCATGCACCCATGGTCACGCAAGTATTTCATTAAAACCCGCCCTACGGAGTAGGCACTCGCTATAAGCTCATCATGAGCTGACCTCTCTGAATGGCGGCATCAGGATGCAACCACACGTGTCTGGAGCTAAGTTGGAGCCTGAGGCGTCCATGTCTGCGTCCGAGGCAGTTTGGCTGGACAACAGCCAAAATGGCAAGGCTATGCAGCGTCATTGACTCGCGTTTAGGTTCACCAAACACATGAGTACAGCGTCAGAAAGTTTTACTTTGATTTATGAAAGATCCTAATCGCAGGCGCAAGGAGCATTTTGGTAACATACAGTGATTAACTCGATTTAATTAACCTCGCCACGCAGGCACCTTTGCCCTTCTCTTCGGTCTCATATCTGTTGCCGTCAGTTATTTTCAGGCTGTTATACGTTGTTGCACCAACAAAGACACAGATTTCACTTGCTGCTGAAAGCTAAAGCCAATTCCTTGCGCTGATTTTGGTGCCGTAGAATATTTTAAAGAAATCACAGTTCTTGACCTTGAGCATCGAGTAGGTGCACGCAACTTTTACCTTCTATACGGCGTTCCCGTTTGATTTCAAGTTTCGCTATTCAGAGCGCGCGCCACCCTTGACTTTAATAGGGGGCAAGAAGCGATATGGTATGGTATGGTATGGTATGGTATGGTATCGTATGGTATCGTATGGTATGGTATGGTATGGTATGGTATGGTATGGTATGGTATGGTATGGTATGGTATGGTGTGTTGTGTTGTGGTGTGGTGTGGTATGAAGCGATACGGTTGGCATGGTATAGTATGTTGTCTTGTGGTAGAATGGGGTAATGTGGGATGTGGTGCGGTGTAGTGGAGTGGAGTGAAATGGGATGTGGTGGAGTGGATTGTGGTATGGTGTGGTGTAGTAGAGTGGGGTGAAGTGAGATGTGGCGCGGTGTGGTGTAGTGGACTGGAGTGGGGTAAAGTGGGATGTGGTGTAGTGTTGCGCATAGGATGTAACGTCGCGCTGTTGCACACGCACTTACTTTCCACACGACACAAATAATTTCGCACTTCGCCTCCATTGAAATCTAGCTGCCATGGCGCGGTTTAAATAAACTCAGCATACGACCGTGAAACCCGCTGAGCTACCGCAACGGGTACAAGGAATGGGATGAGCATCAGCGATGACATATGCCGCTGCACGAGCGCTTCTTTTCGCGCATATCCTGCCCTGCTGCAGGCAGTGGGTGAACGCATGCTTCCTGCCTCTGACTGCCACCGTACGAGCACGTGTTGAGCACGTGCACACAGATGAAAGCTCTGACTTCGCTGCCTGAGAAACGATGCGCCAGTGCCATTATCGAAGCCGGAAAGACGTCGCCGCAGACAGGCGGCGGGGGGGTACACCGGTTCCCATCCGAGAGTCGCCGTTACAGAACGACGGTCTTCCTGCGTGATGTCGCCACGGCTGACACCGGCGCACGGCATACAGGTGCGAGGCGGAAACAAGGGAGGAAGTGAGATCTGAGCGAGAAGTTCCCTTCTGCTAACGACGCGTTTGGAAGGGCAGCGTGTATTCTTTGCTCAAGGTCACCTCCCATCGTTGCACTAGACGGGTCGACAGCCGCTCTTCATAAAAAGAAAAATATTAAAAAGTAGAAATGGTGACGGAGTGTCCTGCTGAAAGCCAGTCTGAGACGGAAGCACTGCAGCGAATAATTACGCCCCCAGTTTTTGGTTATTAATGGCATATACTTTTTTTTATAGATGTTAAAAGAACGACGCTGCTAGTGCTCACGCCAGACATGAACACATTCTTCCCTGCATACGCTCCAGGAAGCAACTAGATCTTGGTAACTGTATGTTTATACATTCGCACATGACAACAGTTGCTTTTTAACTCATTTTTATTTTGCTTACCAATGAAGTTTTAAGACATTGCATGCCGCTTCCAATACGGTTCCCTTGAAGAGAGTTTGCGGTTCCTCAGGTGTTGCATGACTTGCTCTCACTATATTGTTGCTGAAACAACCGAAACACAGGTGCTGCCATAGTATAGTGCTTGGCAACACCACCTCTATTGCAATATACTCGTCTTTAGTGGAATCAACTACCCGGCTCCTTTTGGTGGAGAGCTCAGCTCTGCCATACTCCGAGCGGGCACGACTTTCTGTGGCTCGACAGCACATCTTCTTGACTTGTGAGGCCGGCTCCTGAGCGCGTCAGGGCAACGCACAAAAGCCATCGTCCCGAGCTTGTTTACCACGTACTAAACAGCTACAAAAAGTTCCCCTGATTATCCCTACCTTCATGACGTTATTACATTGTTCATTCCTAATCTTTAAAAAACAGTAAATTATGCGATTTAAGGACTCCAAGCGACACACTGGCTCTGAGGAGCACCGTGCTAGAGTGCTCCGCGTTGATCTGCACTACCTGGGGTTCTTTAACCTGCGCTGAGATCGCACAAAACACGGGCTTTTTTTGCGTTTCGCCCCGATCAAAATACGTGTCCACCACGGCCGGGACCGAACCCGCGACCTCGGGATCAGCAGCCGAACGGCAAATCCACTGAGCCACCGCGGTGGGTCATTCCTGATCCTAAGAAGAGTTACACACGCATCAAATTATCTCGATGACGGTAGATAAATTTTGTTACAGGATGCTAACATATACTTTCTCGAAGCGCGAAAATGTTTCGGTATGTAGGTGAAACCCTCTTTGTTGTCGTGTTTCTGTACATGAATATCTTATCACACTTCAGGATCGTAAGCTGCTGGGATCAGTCATTGTCAGCTATAGAGAAATGAGCGTCTTAAACTGAATGTACCGACTTTCGTGAGCCGAAGCTAGAGAATGTAGCGAAAGGCACACGGAACCGAATGGCTTTGTTTTCCGAGTTCGCAACGCACCAGCAGCCCACGCTACGCGCAGTGGCCGCGCCGACGCGTGTTCCGACCGATCCATCAACGCACGAGGGAATTCAGAATGCCCCATCGGCGAATGCGGAATTCTCATCGCCAGGCGGATAGACGCGTTGGGGTTCGAAATAGGAGGAAATTGCATCGTCCCACGAGGGGGAAACCACCTTAAAAAGTGATCGTACCGTATCGGAATTGGCTCGCCTACCACGTTTACCCGGCGAATACGCGAAACCCTATACATACACACTCCGCTTCCTTGAGAGCCGACGCTCCGCGAAGCTAGACGGTGGCGCTTTCGAAACACTGTCGGCCGAACCAGGATGTCAAAGCGGGGGAAAATAATAAAGTGGAAGAAGAGAAAGAGAGAGAGAGAGAGAGGAAACAAGAAAATGCGTGCGTCTTTTTCTTCCTCTTTTCTTCGTTCTATAGTCCCTACACTCTCCGCAATGTAGATCGCATGTGCTAAGCAGGCGGGAAAAAACGCTGCCGGTTTCAAAGTTTGCGCGCGCGCTCGCGTGTCAGCCAGTGTTGAGGTGGTGCTCCCTGGAGCGTGGAAAAAAAGTCGCGTCCGCACATGTTCGCTCTGGGGAGCAGTTGATTAGCACACGGCGCGGGCGCGTGCCGACATAAATAATGTGGGGCTTTACGCCCCTTATATAGCAACGGAAGCGTTGGAAGGACACGCTCGGGGGACTTCACCGTACCACGGTACGCCGCTGAAGAACTGACGGGAGTTCAGGACAGCGTAAAGAACGCATGTCCCGTGTCGCTAAATAATAAAGCTCTTTTAAAGCTATGCAGATCTCAGCTGGTGCCAGTTAATTTAACTGCGGGCACCGTTTCAAGGGATGTTCACACGAATGGGCATTACATGACTGGCCGAGATATCTGATGGTATGATGTCAAAGATTCTGGCCTATGACAAAACGTTGTTGCTTGCTGCGATATGCCATGCAAATTCGGGCCACATTAATCCAGCTAGTGCCACCATAACCTTCCAAGATGTGCGCTGTTCAATAGTGCAGGGTACCTAAGCCGGCGCGTCCGTTTAGGGTGGTGGCAAGCATTGTTCAAAATTCGAGACGTGATTTTTTTTTTCTCGAGGATCGCGTAGTCGTGGCGTATTGAACTTGTCGAACAAAATGACGCAGTTGAGCCAGCCTAAACGGTGAAACTGAACACTGAGGTTCCATTTGCAGTGTCTTTGGAAAGGCACCTCGCTTCAACTATGGCGCTAACAAATGGAACATGGCAAGACGAATGCCTCATGGGGAACGCTGTTCTTGCCTGTTTTTCTTTCATTTCACAGCGTGTATAAAATTTCTCGAGTGGTTCAAATGCTTGGGTGCCTTTTTACATTACTACCCAGTTTGAATTGAACCACAGTGGAAGGCAAGTGAATCAGTGCCCGGGCACCAGGCTGAAAAAAAAAAACGAATGAAGAAGAACGGCTCTCAGCGGAGCTCGCGCGCCATCCGAAAATTGCATATCTTATACACGAGACAAATATGAAGAAACGAACGAGCATATTGAAATAACGTGTGGATAACACCACTCTCCTATGTAAAAATATCAGCCCGTATAGATAACTGAAAATAAAACAAGAAAAGTAAACTCGGAAAAATGCGCTCGAAACGAGTCCTGATGAAGGCCATATATATATGCTCAACAAGCCCATCAATACTCCTCAACGTACGCGTACACAGACAGACAGACAGACAGACAGACAGACAGACAGACAGACAGACAGACAGACAGACAGACAGACAGACAGACAGACAGACAGACAGACAGACAGACAGACAGACAGACAGACAGACAGACAGACGGACGGACGGACGGACGGACGGACGGACGGACGGACGGACGGACGGACGGACGGACGGACGGACGGACAGACAGACAGACAGACAGACAGACAGACAGACAGACAGACAGACAGACAGACAGACAGACAGACAGACAGACAGACAGACAGACAGACAGACAGACAGACAGACAGACAGACAGACAGACAGACAGACAGACAGACAGACAGACAGACAGACAGACAGACAGACAGACAGACAGACAGACAGACAGACGGACGGACGGACGGACGGACGGACGGACGGACGGACGGACGGACGGACGCCCACTATAAGTGCTAGCGCCCTAAAAAATGAAAGGACCGCGTGCACACAGCAACTGGTTTCGTGTACACGCGAGTTACCAAGGGCGATCACGCCCAGAAACTAACAAGACTCGACACTTCCTCGTCGCACGCACTTCGCCGAAATATGTGTACCTCGCAACGAACACGGGATGCGTCTTTCGTTTCGGTGTACATCCACCGCAGCACATTCGCCATGTCATTCCTACATAGCAGCAGCGGCGACCGACCGAGAATCTCCCCCTTTTCGGTGAGTCACGCGTCAAGGACACACCGGGGCCCGAACGAGGGACCTCCTCTATCCTGGCGCGGTTGCCCTGCCCCACGACAGACGCGGCCAGTGCCAAGGCCGGCTGCGGTTGCGGATTACAACCAGCTGGCCCGGCTCTGGTGGCTTGCCGAGATCGGACCCGATTTCTCCCGCAGCCACCCTTAATGGAACGAAACGGATGCCCGGAGAGCGAGTGACGTGTGCCTCGAAGCGCGGCGGTGCTCGCAAGATCGCCGGCCGGATCAGGATAAGCATGCATAACGAGCCAGGACGGCCCGACACAATGAGGAGCTGGTCTCCATGGGAAAAAAAAGCGAGTTTTCCCAGCATAGCCATACAATGGGCGCCGCCTTTAAGAGCTCACCGCAGACTCACCTCTATAGATAGCAACAATCGGATTGCATGAGTAACGAGCCAAAGGCGCAATGCATGGGACAACGCGCCCAGTCCTGGAGTAAACAAAGATCTTCCCAAAGATGCGCCGAGGTTCACACCTCCTAGTCGTCAATCAGGTGATGGAGGAGGAGATAGCGATATGCATTTGTCTGCGTTCTCACGCGAGCAAATTCGTGATACGCTCTCGTGATCCACCGGCCGCGCCGCTATGGCTGAGTGGTTGCGGCGTTCGGCTGGTGAGCCCGAATTCGCTGGGACGAATCTGTCTTGGCTGCCGGCCGCATATTGATAGAGGTGAAGAGAATGAAACACCCGTGAGCTTAGCGATGTGCGTGTATGTGAAAGAACCCCGGGCAGCCGGAATTAATCCACGGCTCACCACTGCAGCGTCTCTCACAGGCATGTGCAGCTTCAGGACCGTGCAACATGCTACATACAATACTGCATGCTGCATAGTGCATTTAGTAATTTTATGCCTTGTACTCAGCAACCAGCAGTTCTGCAATCTAAAGACACTCAAGACTTAGCCAGTCACTCACTACGGAGTATTACTGCTAAAACAATGCTAATGAACACCTTCTCCCCACACCCTGGGAATTTGATTTCTGTTGAAGTGAAGCCTGCATTAACCAGAGGCACCACCCCCAACTCCACTCCGTCAGCTATAGGGAGCTGCCCACACACTCTAAACACTAATACCCCTATATGGGAATAGAAAGGGGAGTAAGCTGCTCTATAGCGTGCTCCCTTTTATGAAAGGGTGTGCGCTAAAAGACAGTTTACTCCCTTTTTACTCGTTTTGTTCTAAAAGTGTGGAGCAATAGCATAAAATTAATCACCGAGGCTAGATGTAATTGCTTTCGCACAACTGTCGCATCAGATGCCTCATCATTCCGCGATTTTTTTTTATGTGCGCAGCAGAGAAAAAAGACAAGAAACAAACAAAAACCAAACATCTCACGTACACGTTCATTACAAGCCAAAATTTTACATTCGTAGACAGTGGCGGACTGTATTGTGGGCAAGCTGAAGCTCTGGTGTCGACGCTGATTTAGCAACGGAAGCTAATTAATAACTATAAAACGAATTCCAATCGCGCAGGAATGCAAAAGGAAATAAAAAAGGGAGTCGTGCGTAGATTCGAGCAGGATATCCTCTTATTAGAGTCGGGCACGTCCGTGACTTCGTTAAAAGCTCACCCACTACGCACTTGCGTAGGAGGATAAGAATCGTGAACTTGATTTCCGCGCCGTCTTCTCTTTACGCACACGTCTGTTCTGCATACGTCATTCGGCCGTTTATAACACCGCCGCGGTGCTCGGTGGGCACTGCGCGCGCACTACCGTACGCAGTGTAATGCGCCATTGCGTCGCAATTAACCATCGAGCGCTGCTTCAAGGACCTCGTCGCTCCTCTGATCTCGATTCGCGCAAATTACTCCGCGCCTTTTATCAGTAGACCAGTCCCTGGGATATGCGGAAGCGAAACGCACGACGCGCTGACGTACGCATTCTCTCCACCAGCAGAACTAACTCACCTGCGTCAACTCTCCCCGAGGGCTTGGTGAAAATCGTCCGTGACATATACAGGGTGTTTCAGGGAAGGCTCTATATGATTCTCAAAAATGGTTTTCTTTAAGTAAAAGTATGGCTTTTTAAGCATAGTAATACCAGCGTTGGCGGACACCAACTCCCGCTTGCACAAACGCGAGCCTCTAAGTCCTGACTTAAATCCAAATCTCGTCTTATTATAACCTAAGATAAGTCTGGACTGGATAAGAAAACCGGCGAACAGACTTAAGTAGTAAGCTGGTTAACTAATTTTTAATAATGAACTTTTTAACTAGTGCACTTAGGCGCCTAGTTGCAACTAGGGATAACCGCATCAGTCTTTAGAATTTCGAAAACGCGATTACCCTTGGCGCTGTGGCTGGATAAAATTTGTTTTTTTTTTTGCTAGTTGCGTGCACTGGAAGCGTTGCTTTTCCTGCATGCTTCCAAAAGCGCATGCATTTTGACACGATGTAGCCAAATTTTACCCAGCCTCGGCGGCGAGGGTAATCACGTTTTCGAAATTCTAAAAAATGATGTGGCTTTCACTAACGCCTGGCTACAAATTTATAATTGCAACCTTTTGCCCAGTTGCGATAGTTAAAAAGTTAAGTATTGAAAAATTAGTTAACAAGCATACAACTTATGACAATCCACCGGCTTTCCGGTGTCCGCCAACACTGGTAATACTGTGCCACAAAAGCCACATTTGTTTCCCCGAAAAAGCCTATTTTTAAAAATTACTCAAAGTGTTGCCTGAAACACCCTGTACACGTTTTCATCTTCAACGTTTCGTCCCTTCAGAGAAACACATTCCCCATAGCTACGTAGAATACAGAATAAGCTAAGAGAAATTACTTCTATTAGCTTAATTACTAACCGGTGGTTATCGGCGCGCGTTCGGACGTCTTCGCAGCCGCGGCACGCTCACTTCCTGTATTTTTCCGCTCGGCCAATGGCTCGAAGCAAAAGCGTCCTTCGGAGCGCGCTAATCGGTCGCCTGCGGGCAAGGCGACGACTCAAGTTTCGCAATTACGGGCTGGCGGCTTCTCTGTTCCAGGCTCCGTTATATTAGCTACTGGAGACACCTGCTGGCAACAGCTCTGTGATCGTGCTTTTCTGTGCCGGGTTTATGCGCATATCCAGCCTTTGCATTTGCTTGCTTCCAGAAGTTATATACATTTGCACTTTACTTTCAAGGACTCCGATATTGTTGACACAGCTGTGAAAGAATTCAGCGCTTTCAAGTGTTTGCCGTGTCCCTGAGAGTGAGCGTTTGGCGCGCACTAGCAACGTGCATTGCCGGTCACATGTTCTTAAAAGCTCATAGCTGACACCACTAGGCCAGGTGTTTCATTATCTCGCGGTCAGTTTTCAAGGAACCACCCCGATTACCGCTCCGCTCGAGAAGTTATGTAATTTTCCCTCACAGTACTTAAACGGTCGTATGTTGATCGAATGCAAAAGAAAAAAAAAGGGGGGGGGGGGGGGGACTTTGGTTTCACGCTGACTGAACGCAATTAAAAATAATACCTGCGTCTGCTTCCCAATTTAGGAGGGTGCTATAGAAGACGTAAAATTGGGTTAATGGCTTGCCGGATGCATTGGCTACCATGGCCGGCATAATACAGCAATTCTTTCTTGAGATTATATTATATTCTTATCGCCCGCTGCGCCAGCTGTAAGATTTCAGCGATAACGGGGGCGTGGTATCGCTTAAAAGAATATGCCGTAGGTCGCAAGAAATAAAAAACAAACTCCCGGCCGCTAAACGGAGCCGGGAGAAATGCTGGATAAATACATTTTCAACGATTGGTCTAATGCATTAATGTTTGCCGGCTGCTCGCATTTTGAAATGTTCATTTCAATGTTCTTTACTTCTTACGTTTGTTGTTTTATTGTTGTTGTTGTTGTTAATCTGGTTCCTCTGACCTGTAAATTACTTATGATGCGATGTTGTGTTTGAGCGTGTGTATGATTTTGTGTCATCGTAGGTTTTATTCTGATTTGTATATAAGTGCCTGTTGTCTGCTACACATGCCAAGACAGGGGGCAACTACCCTGTCAACCTACTAGGACGGTAGCTTTTTGTTCCTGTCCCATTAATTTTTCTTGGTTAATTGAGCAAAAATGCTGAATCAACGGATTTGGATTTGGATACTTTTCTCTTTTTCTGAGGCACCTCTAATATGACTCAATGTTTTCAAGCCCAGCTACCATCGTCTTCTTGTCCACTCCTTCTCCCTCTTCATTTCACCTGAAAAACATTTGTAATTTTATCCGCGGAGGCTTACAGTGTTTACATTGCTCTTTAATGTTGCCCAGGTCGACTCTGCATTATGGACGCAACAGGTTTGCCGGGAAGCCGTGGGGTGCAAGACGTAGAAGGTATTTCTGGATTAAAAATAGTATTGAAATCAGCTCGTCACATTCTGCAGTCACATCCACATATTACTGAATTCAAATTCGATAACTAAGGATGGGCAGGCCGGCTTGAGGTGCTAAGCTGCACCTCACTGCGTGTATTGTTCTTCCCAACAGATGCTTTTTTTCTTTCAATTTTATTTTTTGTGAATAACGCAGCCATCACACGCGGTACACTGACTAGGTGGTATAAATTTCCGAAATTTAACGTATAGGCCACCGTACGAAATAACTCATAGTGCAATGCACACGAAGTCAAGCTGGAACGAGCCCTCATCATCACTCGAGTAACTAAACTTGACCTGATATATCCCGTAAACGAGATCATCGTATTCAGCAGACGGAGAGAATTAAAGATGGCGCAGAGTGCGGTAGCTTTCTAACGCAGCAATAATCATTCATGTAGGCATGAGCGAATCTGTGCGATTATGAAGAAAAAACCTCCAGACCCTAGACTAACAAGTCTCCAGCTGGTGAACGCGACTGAAAGCGAGAATTTTCGGTTATGACATACGCTGCCGATTCCCAGGCGAAAGTGCACCGCAGATTTATGGTCTTAAATTAATTTTTTGCCTTGTTTGAATCTTCGGAAATGACTGTAATCCGGTCTAGGTGAAAGGCTTGAACCCACTGCCGGAGTGAGTAAAGTCAGCTGCTCTCTCTGCATCCGCCAATAACTCACGATGAAGCTACAGCCGGTAAACAAATTCTGGTGCCTCCGCTCCGGCCATTCTTTGCTCCCTGTAATTAAAGCGTTACGAATCAAATCTACCCACTGGGTTGGCGAGGGGGATAGCACGTGGTGACTCAAGGACAAATTAGCCAGGAAGTCGATGTGGAAACGGGCTGGGTCTAATGTGATTCTCGGGGAATTCCCTTCCAGAGCTGCCTCACTCCTCCCCATGCTTTGAGGGGGAAACTATTCCGACAAGATGAAAATTACTATTGCTTTACGATGAACCAAACATAGGTCCATGATAGGCTCATGCCGTCTTTTCTGCCGTGCTGTGTGCAGTCTGAAACACTTCATTAACTAACCTAAGTAAATATAGTTAGGTTATCTAAGGCAAGTAATGACGCACTTGAATTGTTTAAACTGGCATGTGAACACCAACATTACTGCTGTTATTACTGATGATTATTGCTAGTTATAGTAATAATTATTAGACAGATTTGGAAAATCTAACCTGTTGAACGCGCTACGATTGCGAAGTCCTGTGTGCCAAGTTCGAACAGGTGACTCGGCTGGAAAGACCTCCACACTCGTATTTACGACGGTATTGTGTGACGCCGCATTGGAGGGCTTCGGAAAAATATCGACCACGTGGAATCCCTTCACGCGCACCAAAACACCACGGTTTCTTCGCATGGTCAAAAACGGACTGTTCCCGCCTCAAAGGCCACCGTTTCGAACTCGTCACGTCATGCTCAGAGGCAGGACACATTACTCACTGCCCAACTCGTCCGAGAGGTCCAACCTTTGCCCTTTTTTGTTCGTTTAATATATTTTCTGTCACCAAATGCGTAACTGATCGAACTGAATTCCGGACAGACTCAGTCGCAATGAAGCGCGGAGTGTCACCCGGCGAGACACCTGGCTCAAGGTCTTCTCTCGGCACATACGCACAAACGCGGCGGCCTTACAACGAACGCGTCGTGCCGCAGCCCTATAGAGCGTCCGGGGCAGAGCCAGAAGTGTGATAGGGGTGAGACGGAAGGTTACCTCTAGACGTTTTTTGGCAGCTGGCAGTGGGTGCGAGACACGGAGAGACATACGGGAGGAGGAGGGGGAAGGCGTCACTTCTTCTGGCAGCGAGGTTTGAAACGTGTCCGCCTCCACGAGTCAAGTTGCGCGTCTACACCGGCGCCCTCCGCTTCAGGAAGCGGATGTGCGAATATCAAAATTGGAAGACGAGGCGCTACATGCGAGTGCAGCTTTTTCTTTTTGTGTATTTTTTCGCTTTTTTTGCGTTGCAAGGAAAGCTGTAAACAAAGGTAGTCGGGCCAACATTGCCTCTGTGATTCCGCACGCATTCCGCAGCCTTGGAACAAAACAGGCAGAAAGAAAAACTCTACAACAATGTAAGGTGTGAGTTTATGTCAACAAAAAACAAATAAAAATGCGAACAGGAAAAAAAAATAGTGGAATAAGCAAAGAAGCGGTGCCAATCGAGTCGGGAAATCAGATCGAATGCTAGAAAAACGTATGCAGGGCGGCCACATAAAAGTGTGGGGCACTGTCGTGCCATAAAATCTCCTCCTGAGTACTCGAAAATTAAATTTTCATACGACGCGAGAGCGGCTGAACAGATTGCCCGAATGCCGTCATCGTGTTCAGTACCATTCGTAATTCTGTCTGAAGTCAGGGGGTTTTAAGCAGTCTGATAAAGGATTGCTTAAAACAAAGTGGAAAGCAATCTACTCGAGCCTTTGCGCCAAAATGACTTTCCCGCCCACTTCCTCCGTTTCAAGTTAATCCCCTTCCGTTTTTGTCCACTCGCTCCACAATCTACCTGTATGTAATCCGCTCTCCCGCTGCGGCGATGGCATACGTCAAAGTGAAACATGAGCGTCCATAGGCATTTCTATGTTCGCCGACGAAAACGCGTCGCCCAAGTTTATTGCCTATCGATCGAAACAGAATACAGAAAAAGCTGGAGACAGAGCCGCAATAACTGCAGAAAAGCACAAGCGGAGAGGCCACAGCGTAAGGAAAACACAGGTTGATAATCTACGGCGGTCTTTCGTCTGTTGTGCCGCACCTCCATTTTTTCGTCTTCTGATCCTCCCCCCACATCAATAAACTATAGAGACAGAGACAAGGCAGGGATGCGCGCGGACGTTGTTATTATCGAACCCCTCCGCATTAGAGACCCAGTGACCGCGCTGCTTTTCCGGCCACTGTTGCGTCTTCGATCGCCCTGCGGGAAAAGGCTACCCGCCGCATAAGTGGCTACGCAATGTTATCTAATGCGGCCCTTCAGCCGCTTCGGAGAGAGGAGATCTCAGCGCGGGTGAAAGTGCAAGGCAAATGCAGGAGGGGACGGCGGGTGGCGCCAGTGCATTGCATTCCGGAATGCACTTCGAAAACAAACAAACATAAACAACCGAAGGTAACAAAACACCATTCTCCTCAGGCAGTATACGGTAATCGAGCGAGTAACCCCTTCCTTCGAGGCGGAGTAACCCTTCCGAACACACGCACACACACAGGCACAAGGCGAGACGGAGCGCTTGGCGCAATGGCTGACTTCGCCCACCCGCTGGTCACTTGGAGCCGGCTCGCATACTTGTCTTCCGATCTCGACGTCCGATAATGGGTTGTTAGCCCGCGTGGCTATTTATACACCCGTGCCTCCCACGGGCGCTATCCCCCCCCCCCCCCCCCTCCCCCCACTCCCCCGGGGCGAGCCAACAGCACTGGCTTCGGCAGTCGAGGCGGTGGTGCGGCCATGATCTGCGCGCGCGTCTTGCATGAAGAAACAGGTTTTCAGCTGCCAGCTGTGTCTTTAGTACCCTTTTACTTCTACATCCACCCCCCACCTCTCCCGTCCCAAAAAGCAACCTCGCAATCCCCTCTTCCAGATTCACTGGAAACCTCTCAATTTAAGAGGGCATGCCCACGGCTACCGAACATTACTGCCGCCGCGTGCGTTCCAGTGGATTGCCGCAAACACGAAGCGTTTAAGAGTAAGCTCGTTCCTGGATGCCGGCTTGCCCGCTCAAGGTTCGTTAAGCCCACCACGAAGCGGTTATTCGCTTCCAGCGAACTATATCCGCGTGGTCCATAAGGCGCAGATGGGCTGCGGTGAGCACCCTTTGCAAACCATAACCTTCCCAGAATCCAGCGAGAGAGGCGCCGATGTTCGACAAGGGCTATCCACTGGTATCTTAACCCTTCTCGAGAACCGTGGAAGCGCCAAACAGGCGTGTGGCTACGAAACCCATCGTTCACGCTTCCTGGAACTGCGCGGTGAACAACTGGATATCGCTCCTTGAAGTCGGTTCACAGTGGGGATCGCTGAAATCATTCAGCTTATAAGAGGTTAGGGTCGGGTCGAGTTAGCTGAGCAAAATATGGGGTAGACCCAGATCCTGTCCACGACTACGTTATCGCCCGCTTGCCGGACGCATCGCCACCGAAGAGGGTAAAAAAAGAGGGCGGTCAACTCGACGCTCTCATAACACGACGATCAATCAACTACCCCCCTATCCCGGTTCTCTCTGCAGGTGCGTAACAGAGACGTGTGGAGGAACGCACCCAAGATGTAAAGGCTACAGCAGAGAGGACAGTGAAGGATTTGTTGCGTGTTTTCATATAAAGACCTTCTACGCGCGTGTCTTGCACTAAATTACACGGTCCGAGTTTCCGATAATTCCAGCCGGGCAACATGCTTGAAAAGAGACCACAACAGGACGGCAGGATGAGTTAAAAGCGAAACGCTGAAATGCAACCGCGTGGTCCACCACGGCTCTTATTACAGGCGTAACACACAACTCAAACCAAGGTGATCGTTTCTCCCTTCAGCTACCGACGTCTGCGGCGATGTATGCTCCGCAGGGGTCGGTCTCCGTCGACGCAGGCCGCCTCCTCCGGTCTCTGTGCTTTGGCGACCTCCGAAGGTCACCAGGGCCATCAGTGGCGCGAGCCTCCCGTCGACAGAGACGCATGCTGAGCACGCCGAAAGAGAGGCAGACGACGGCTTGGAAGAGAGTGAAGAGAGAAGAAAAAGAAAACATCCGAGACCGAGGCCGTGGTAGGCTTGGAAATCGCTTTCCCTTGAGTACTTCTTTCATAACCTTTCTTTTTTCTTCACCTGCCGCAACGACCTCATCTTTTATCTGATACGGGAGCACAGCGCAGCAGTCAGGGGAACCGGGTCAGTAGAGCTCGTCGGGTGGTCGCCGGCACGGGTGTTCGTATATTCTGTTCGGTGAACACGAGCAAGACGGGCCAAGGTGAAGCTGAGTTACTGGTCCTGCTGAACTATATGGGCACATTTTTATCTTACCGGTGACCCGACTGATCGAGATTAATCGAGCCCAAATAGAGATTCGAATCAATGTCTGCGTCACTTAGTTTTCTGCTCCTCACCATTCTCCCGGGTTGATAACCACACCGTGCTTCCAAGTACGGGTGCCTTTTTATATTCCACGTGGTATATATATAGCGCATATCCACTATTCGGTCAAACATTCCACCCATGTTCAAAGCGTGTGGTCAGACTGTTGGGATGATAAGCAAATCTTTAATGGCAGACTCGAGTACTGCACGACGAGTTAGTAAACTGAGCTCCCGTGTCACCGAACCTTGCCTGACTTCGCTGGAAACAAACACAGAAAAGGAAATGAGAAAAAAAAAGGGCTAGTCTGGACTCGTAGGCGGTAAATCGCGCCGCAGCACACTGCAGGCATGGCCTCTTCGTTGAGGGACGTTGTACCCCGTGAGTCTGCAATTGCAGCCTGCATTTGATACAGCCGCGGTGATTGCGACAGCGATAAATGCGCCCAGAGGTGATACTTAGCCAGGGTGGGCAACTGCGATCAGCGACGCCGTGAGAATGAATGTGCTCACGGTACTCCATGCGCGGCCGCCGACTCCGCAACAGCTGAGGTGTGATAGACGCTGGCAATGAATTTATAACTGCCGGCAATTTATCAGCGCCGCCAGCTGACCTCATAGGACATCGCACTCGGATCGCTCTTCTCTACGTGCGAGTAGCCGGGCGGTCCAAGTAAGCATCGTGATTTCTCCGCTAGTCAGCAGTCTGTTTATTTTTATTTTTGCTTTTAGCTTCCCCAGAGTTGTTTTTTCTGTACACCTTGTACCGACGCCCCCTTACGTCACCAACTCTTATTTGCCTTGAATTGTAATTTCTCGAGCCTGACTTAACACGGAGTTCTCATGGTTAACACACACACACACACACACACACACACACACACACACACACACACACACACACACACACACACACACACACACACACACACACACACACACACACACACACACACACACACACACACACACACACACACACACACACACACACACACACACACACACACACACACACACACACACACACACACACACACACACACACACACACACACACACACACACACACACACACACACACACACACACACACACACACACACACACACACACACACACACACACACACACACACACACACACACACACACACACACACACACACACACACACACACACACACACACACACACACACACACACACACACACACACACACACACACACACACACACACACACACACACACACACACACACACACACACACACACACACACACACACACACACACACACACACACACACACACACACACACACACACACACACACACACACACACACACACACACACACACACACACACACACACACACACACACACACACACACACACACACACACACACACACACACACACACACACACACACACACACACACACACACACACACACACACACACACACACACACACACACACACACACACACACACACACACACACACACACACACACACACACACACACACACACACACACACACACACACACACACACACACACACACACACACACACACACACACACACACACACACACACACACACACACACACACACACACACACACACACACATATATATATATATATATATATATGTTACGAACGTAGGTTGCGTTGGCTCCGCAGAATAAAGATTTAAGTCCTGAAGAAGACCGCACCGCGGTCGAAACGTTGATAAATAAAAGTGTCTTTGTAGAAGTGCCCACTTCTCTTAAATATATATATATATATATATATATATATATATATATATATATATATATATATATATATATATATATATATATATATATATATATATATATATATATATATATATCCACTTCACGCCTTTCAACCGACGGAGCAATCACCACTCGTCCGCATTAGCAGTGTGCAGCACATGTCTGACATTCGCAGTAAAGTTTCCGGAAATCCGGCCCTGCTAAAGCGCATGTATCGACAGGGCCGTGTGTCCACATACAAGTGACTATGCTGCGCGATAATGAAATGTCAATTCAGAAACCTGAGGCTTTTGTCTTACGTTATTTCGCCTGTGTAAGAAGACACCGCGCATTGGGTCGGATTTTACATCAGATTTGGCCTGAATATAACGTGCAAAGAAAAATTTATGATTACTCAGTGCTGAAACAGAAAGAAATCCAGTTCTGGCATTGCCTGTAACCACGACTACAGCTGAAAGCTTTATAGGGACGCTGAGGACAACTCTATTCAATTATTTCACTCTGTAAAATTGATTCTCTGGATCCTTCTGGGTACGTATAGACGTTTTCCCGACGAAAAAAAATATTCAGTTATGGCTGAGAAAAGGGAATTTACAAATTTTCCCGCCACTTGACTTAAACTCGTTACGTCATCATCGAAAAAGAACGGGTTTCCGCCGTTTTGTAGCGAATGGGGGTGTAACATAGCCTCTGCGATCAGGGCATAGAAACCGGAGTCGACGAATGCATTTTAGTTGCGGAATCAACCGGTGATAGCGACACCTGTATGTATTTTTTTTTTGCCTTTTGCAGCTTACAAAATCTCCGCTTTTGGCAAAAGTGCTCTGCTTGAGATTAGAACGACATACCCTGCCGATAAAGGCCAACTTAGATTTGTTCTCAGAGTTGCTTCAAAGATATGATTGCGTTCAGTGCACCAGCCAAGTTCGTGCTTTATATCAATGAACGTTATCTTGCTTTAAGCCCGAGGTCACGCAGCGTCAGCTGCCCTAGGAATTTAGGCAACAATGAGCGCCGTTTATTTAACAAGTGCACGGTGGCATAAAAAAAAAGAGAAGAGAGCGAACAAAATCTCCTCAGCCTGTGCAACGTTCACACAACAATGTTCACCCGAGTCGAAAA
This sequence comes from Amblyomma americanum, assembly GCF_052857255.1. NCBI lineage: Eukaryota > Metazoa > Arthropoda > Arachnida > Ixodida > Ixodidae > Amblyomma > Amblyomma americanum. Next base: position 126,511,684 of record NC_135500.1, read on the forward strand.
GTACCAAACTGGTTTGGTTTATGGGGGTTTAACGTCCCAAAGCGACTCAGGCTATGAGAGACGCCGTAGTGGAGGGCTCCGGAAATTTCGACAACCTGGGGTTCTTAAACGTGCACTGACATCGCACAGCACACGGGCCTCTAGAATTTCGCCTCCATCGAAATTCGACCGCCACGGCCGGGATCGAACCCGCGTCTTTCGGGCCAGCAGCCGAGCGCCATAACCACTCAGCCACCGCGGCGGTGAAAAGTACCAAACTGTCACAGCGGATAATGTGCACTTGTCCTTGCGTTGCCAGCAACGAAGCGGCGCTAACTGCGGTCGCATAATTCGCTTTTTTTTTAACGAATGACCGCCCGAGTAAGCATTGTTCAATACTTATTTCGCTCCGTGTACCCTTGCGTGGAGTATCGCACCCGAACGCGAATTCCAGAGTGTTAGCACAGAGTGCCGACATTCGCAATAGCTACGTTAAAGAAAATAATTACGTGCTTCGAGCTTGTAAGATACCGGCTCACCATTCCAAGTTTCCTGTCCGTGATAAGCGCGTAAACACAGACAGTGTACACACACTGTAGAGGCAGCTATAGGGTGCGGCCCGGCGTAATTCTTTCACGCCCCATCCACCTGCCTGCAACACGGCGCGGTTACTGAGGCATCCCAGCCGAAACCCATATATACCGAGTTTCAACATCCCGCGCGAACAAGCTCACACCACGCGTCGCGGGAGAACTCTCACGCGGCTTGTGATTACAAGTCTGCCAATTTCTAGCGAAGCGTTGTTTTTCGTCCTTGCCCCGTCAATAATGAGCGGCTGGCGAACCGCGCCGGTGTTCTCCCGCATAGCTTCGGCCGATGCTTTTCCTGCATCTACGCGCGAACGGGCACAGCAGCGCTCGCTCGTGCATTGCCGTATGAAAAATGCGCAATTTTGTCGTCCGGGAACCCAGGGTAGAAAAATATAGTATAGAACGAACAGCGAAGAAAAGGAAGGAAACTACAGAGAGGAAGATGAAAAGGAATAAAAAAAATGGCTGTCGTGTACATCGGAGGAGCGATACTGGAAACACGCAATTTGAGTCTCGCCGTTGTTGTTGTCGGAGGGAGCTGCACGCGTTTGACGTGTGGCCACATTCTTGCATACTGCGCAGGAAGAGGCGGAGGAGGTTAGAAGAATAGCGTGTGCACGCGTCAGCGTGGCGCGGCTGCAAGGAGTCGTCGAACCGCGCGCTATATAGCGAGCCCATACGCGCGTGTCGGAAAACACGCTAACCACAGGTTGAAGCGCAAACACACGCGTAGTTGGCGGGACGCGAAAACGCGAGGCGCGTCGCCGCCCCGCAAGTCGGGGGCTCCGGAGTGTGCGGCGCGTTCAAAGAGACGTGGCATTATGTCTGTCGCAACCCGTCGACGTGTAACGTCCGGCCGAAAGCTGACGTTCAAGACATACAGGAGAGGCATTTGGGCATGCTGAGCTCGATGTCTTACTCTATAGCGCGAGGGAAAATGAAAGAAAAAAATAGAGGGGGGGGGGAGATAGCTCACTGTTTTTTCTTTTTTTGTGCACGTACGATATACGTCACGAGCATTGTGCAGCGAACTGTTGTTCTGGAGCCGAGGCCACAGTATAGACCTACGTGAAATGGGCTATCACAGGACCAAGACGGGAAATACCGTATTTACATTGCAGTGGAAAGTACAAACGAAAGGTCTTCTGGATGGAGAGCAGCAGAGGGTTATCCTTCTATCAGTTCTCTGGCAAAAATTTAATAAGACAGTCTAAAGCCTCTCTATAAACTTCTGTCTATATATCTCTATAGACTTGCAGAGACAGTTCCGATAGAGTGGTCTATAGACAATCTATAGATTTATGGCCGTACACTTTTAGTAAACTTTTTGTTTGACTTGGCCATCGCTGCCGAAGCACTGCACACCCTCAATGATAGAACAGTCACCGCTCACCCAGTGTGTTGAGCCTACTGCTGGTCGGGTAGTAGGTCAGAAACCGGAAACGTTCGCAGACGAGCAAGTGATTGCAATGCTGCAGCCAATCGTGAATGCCATGCGTGTGCTGCTTTCCAGCATGCACATGCCAGCTGCAGATAATGCACTGCAGATGCTGGATTTGTTGAATCCAGTGCTTGCAGCTGCCCAATAGCTGACACAACGCATCCTCCAGCCTCATCCTTCCGAGAAGAAGTCCGATGCTTACGTTGTCATCAACATTATCAGCCTCAACGGCAAGCAGCCTTTCTTGACACTGAAACGTTTGCGCTGCCTTGTGATGGAGGGCCCTCGATCTGTTCTACTAAGGTCGCAGCAATCGGCAGCCCTCAAGGTGTGCAGGCTACAGCTGCGGCGGCCTGTGACTTACAGTGCTTGTGTCATTGCCTGTCGTGCTTGCTACGGAACGCATTTCTCTACTTCTTATTCTTTTACGCCCCCCCTAATCCCTCTCCCCCAGTGCAGGGTAGCCAACCGGAACATTTTACTGGTTAACCTCCCTGCCTTTCCTCTACAACTCCTCGCTCTCTCTCTTTTGTCCATATGCTTTGAATAAGCGTTGCATCTTATATGGTTATATGGCAGTTGCTTTCGAATGAATTCCTCTTTTCTACTTCGATGACAGTACCGGTTTCACTTCGCGAAAGAGCCGGCGTTGTCTGTGTTAAGCCTGCACTCTCCAGAAGCCCGGCCCAGCAACCCACCACCCACCGCACCCCCTGACTAAAAGGCTGCCCACCCACCCACCACCAATTTTGATCCACCGCCCTACCTCCGCCCACCTTCACCATCCAGAAGCTCCATCCACCACCCAACGCTACTTTCTAGAAGCACCGTCCACCACTAGTCCACGTACCTCAACCCTCCACAAGGCGCCACTCACTAGAAGCCCATGCAGGAACGGAAAAAAAAAGCGACGGTAAAAATCAAATTTAAGGACACCGCGGGAAAACCAGCTCCGCTCCAGAACCGGAACTAGCCAGCCATCTCCCCAACCCGCCTTATGGAGTACCAGTGACGGCATTAAGGTGAGCTACGCCCACGTAATCCGGGTTCGCGCAGAGCCCGCGTTCACAGCGGGCACACGCCCACGCTCCGAAGGAAGGAAGGCGGAATTAAGAGAAGTGGTTATTACACAGTAAGCTTCATTACGCAACACAGCACTAATCCCCAAGCACAAAAGCCAAATCCTCCTCCTCCTCCTCCTCCTCCTCCTAATAATAATAATAATAATAATAATAATAATAATAATAATAATAATAATAATAATAATAAACTAATCAATCCCACCTGCAGTTCTGCTGCAGCGCCCGGAAGCGGGCCAGCGAGCCGCGCGCGCAAAGCAAGAACTAAGGGCGCTCGCGGTTGCGAGATACATGGCCAACCAAATGGTTAATTCGCACTGCACAACAGGAAGGAGGATGGAGAATGCGCACAGTACATCTTGACGACACAGGTCGCACGTCGCTGGCTCATCGCGCGCCACCACCGGCAATGTCCAGCGGAGACGGAAAACCAGGAAAATCAGGACCTCCGGACTCTGAAGTGTCCGCGCCGAAGAGGCGGAAGGCAGGACTGACTCACTTCTGGTCTGCTTGGATGCGAGCATGTAAGGTGCGCGCGTTTTTCGCCACCCCGCGTTTTTGGTCCCCTAGCAAAGGCCACAGAACCGGGAAGAATACTACGCACCTTGCTGCTGCTGCCCGGGTCGGTGGCGGTTTCTTTCTGTTCATTTCCCGCTAGCGACCTCTCGCAAGAAACAGCGCTCCAAACGTCACTGGAAGTGACCCAATGGGGTCGCGAGGTCGAAGCGGGAAGAACGGAAGGGAGGATGATTTACAGAGGTTCTCGAAAAAGGTTCCCTTCGATGGGGGACAAGCGGCGCGGCTGCCGGCATTCCGCTCGCAGACACCCCTCGGGGGGTCCCTAATGGACAAAACGATAGCAGCGTACAGGCGCCCGGGTCGCTCAAGAAGGACAGTCCTGACAGCCTCACCTTCCGGAAGCGCCCTCCCCCCCCCCCCCCCCCCCCCCCTCCCCAACCTGTGCTCATCTTCATCTTCTAGAAAAATTTTGCCACTTGTATGAAGCTCCTCGGCTTAGAACAAAATCATTGATTAGAACTAAAACAGGAAAGTAATTACCGAATGGTAAAACCAACTGCTACAGCAGATTTCTAGCGTGAGCTCTTCATGATCATCCTCTCAGATTTTTTTCTGCTTTGTGCTCTCTGATTTATTATTCCGTGCTTTTTGTTCCTAGCATTGGGACGGTCTGCCGTGGTGCATCTCCCTTCAAGCCTACCTGGCTTCCTACATCCTCTCGCTTCAGAGTTCGTTGCCGTAGATGAGCTCACATCAGGGCTAATTCGCGATCTATGGCAAGCAGAAAAAGTAGCGCAGCAGTACGGCGGGCAAGGAACCTAGAGGGCGGCCACCATCGCACGTTAAAACGCTCTATCTTTGTATCAGAGAAAGTCTATGAAGGCCAGTGCCAAAACGAAACAGCCTTTACCATTGCATTTAAATTCACCGTTGTGTAAGGACGTCTGCCGAAAGTAGTAAGTGCTTTCAAGTTTCAGGGTTAAAAATGCTTCCGGGAGTACTTATGCGGAAAGCAAGATATTGGACAGTTCCAAGAGCAGCTTGCGCCCATAGTCGCAGCAAAGCTTAGAAGCGCAGCGTGTACATTTTTTTTTTCCTATGAAGTTTTGCTTTTCCTCACGCTTATAAGTAGACCAAATCAGTGTGCATTCTTGAGTTTATGATCTTGACCATCCCCAAACATAGCGCAATCGCTCATCTTTCGTTGTGCCATGCGTACTTTCGCCTTACCATCGTCATTTCGGCTTATTGGAGTGTTAGAATGGGAACCTTTTCCTAGGAGCAGAATACCAAAACGAAGTGAGACTCACGGACACTAGCGAGGGAACCTTCTCCAAAGGTGATTAGTGTGTTCAGGTTCTTACATGACAGTAGCCTCCTAGACTCTCTATAATGTAAGTAGTCCCACGCTCTAAACAAAAAGGAGTAAAAAAGGAGAAAGGTGTCTTCTAGCGCAGCCTCCTTTATAAAAGGAAGGGCGCACAGGACTGATTATTCTTTTTGTACTCCGATATAGGCGTATTTGTGTTTATAGTGCAACATATATCACATGGCGAGTCTTCGGATAAAAAAATAAAAAACAGAACCATTTCGGCACCATACAGCATTGCTGCCCATGTGCACTTGTTCTACTTTGAATGCTTCGTCTTTAGGCGCAGTGTCCCACGCTGTCCCACGCTTTGTCCCACGCTTTAGACGCTGTCAGGTATAGGGGAGAGATGGACAAATCAGGACACGAATTTTCAAGGCGTCGCCTTCGTTTTATTGTTCGCAGGCATGAAAAAACAAATATTGCCGAATAATTTCCCGCCGTCCAGGCATCACGCTTATCAAATGTGAAAAGGTCAGCCTCAGGGGAACGCGTCAAAATTGTTTGAAAAAACAGGGCAAGAAGGCGACGGACGTAGAAAGAACTGACACCGCTAGCGCTGACTCTCAACTGCGCGTTTATTCACAGAAACTTTTGTGAATAAACGTTTGTGAGCTGTTTTTTTTTTTTCAAGATGCTGCACCAACTAGCTCGAATGTCAGTATTACGTCAAAATTCAATGCAATTGAAAAACTTCAAAATCTCGCATTTTGCCCCACATGGGGCAAAATGGGACCGTGCATGCGACAGAATGAGCCTATCTTCCAAAAGTTATTACTCAGAACTGTTACGAATGCACACAAAATTGGCTCCCTGGACATCTAGTTCCCGGGTTCGAACCCGACCGCGGCGGCTGCGTTTTTATGGAGGAAAAACGCTAAGGCGCCCGTGTGCTGTGCGATGTCAGTGCACGTTAAAGATCCCCAGGTGGTCGAAATTATTCCGGAGCCCTCCACTACGGCACCTCTCTCTTGCTTTCTTCTTTCACTCCCTCCTTTACTCTTCCCTTCCGGCGCGGTTCAGGTGTCCAACGATATATGAGACAGATACTGCGCCATTTCCTTTCCCCCAAAACCAATTATAATTATATATTCCGGAGCCCTTCACTACGGCACCTATTTCTTCCTTTCTTCTTTCACTCCCTCCCTTATCCCTTCCCATACGGCGCGGTTCAGGTGTCCAACGATATATGAGACAGATACTGCGCCATTTCCTTTCCCCAAAAACCAATTATTGTTATTATTATTATCTAGACAATCTTTGCGAGCCTATGCGGATGACATGCACTGCACCCAGAGTGTACCCAGCACTGCTTTGTTCCACGACCCACTGCAGTCTACGCAGTTCTATAGCGGTGCTCTGCGTCTGGCCTCGTCAGTGACCAAGTAATATTTTGTTACCTACATTTTTTGCAATTTCTCTCTGTGTTACTATGTCACAGATGTTGCTTTTTCCCTGAGCGCTGTCCAATGAGCGCGCAATTTGGTGCGATTCGTAGCGTGTGAACGCCAGGTTTTGTATGTGATTATAGGCTAGACCGAATAGAGCTTGCTCCTGTGTCAGAATATGTCGTACAAGTTACTGACGTACGCCTACACTTGTATTATTATGCCGCAAAGAGAGTCCCTTTATCTGAAAAAAACCTACTTTAAAGATTAGCAGCGGGCTTCCCTGAAGCACAGAAAAAAAAATCTTGCAAAAGAAGAAATTCATTGTCGTTTATGTTTTGAACAACAAGTTTCTTACTCTATGTAGTTTTCATATTTCTCTTTTCTTCGCTTACTTTCTCATTATTTTCAATAAAATCCTCCAAATAAAGAGACAAAAATGAACCATGTTCGAAGTCGTAGATGAGAAAACAAATATTGTGCCGCATACAACATAAACATTCGAAAACTTAATCGCGATGGCGCCGCATATTATGTGTTTACCTCCAGAATGTGTTATCTCGACAGATACGCCAGGGATTGCCCGAAGGCAGCGCTGTCAAATAATGACATCGTCCCGATATTATACATCACAGACCGCGAATATACCTATCTCTGAAAATATAGAACCTATCCCTATCACGAAGAGGGAAACAACAAGATAAGTTAACAATGTATCGAAGACACCTGTCGTAATTGCATGTTTTCTTCCGCACTGAACAAATCGGTACAATCTCTGTTGAACTCCCTCACTGGCGAAAAAATCCTACAGCGAGCAAAACAACCTTTCGCGAACGTGTACGCGAGAACCAATATCGCCTGGAAGCCGCTTCTGCTGCCATCTAAGGAAAGCGGCCGTTGGTGCTGACAATGGACGTAAACTACACACGTGGCGGACGTAGAAACCTATAGGACGCTTCCTTATATGAAAGCTGCAGCTTCGGCGAAATCAAGAATGAACTCTGGAAGCGAAGTTCGGCGGAATAACACTTTCAGCGCTGTTTTTCCTTGTCGCTCCCGCTGCGGCGTCCGTAGGTGTCGGAAGTGAATAATGCGACGTTCTCGCAACTTTCTGTTTTTTTTTCTTTATCCTTTCGACGCCAACGCTATATACGGCAGCGGCGTTGGCGCGTGAGCAAACTGTGAGAGTTTCGGTTTTTGTTTTTTTTTTCCATGAGGGGAGGGGGGCGTAATGCGCCGGACTCCTTGACCTTTTCGCGGCGGGTTCGAAGCAGTGGCCTGCCTATGCCAGGTGTTCCAGGGAAGACTTCAAGTAATTCTGAAAAATGGGCTTTCTGAGGTAACAATATGAACTTTTGAGCATAGTGTTACCAGTGTTGGCGGACACCAGAAAGCTGGTGAATCGCACGCGTTTTCAAGAAGCTTGCAGGCAGAGCAACCTCTGCAGTCCACGTAACTCGTCGAAATGGCCAAAATTTGTTGGGCCACAGCGCAGAGGGTAACCGGTTTCCGAAATTCTAAAAACTGATATGATTATTACTTACTGTGGACTACACGCCTCTCAACAGTTTAAGAGCCTTACTATAATAATTAAAAAGTTAGGTATTCAAAATTAGTTAATCAGCTTGCTACGCACAGATTATCTCTATTCTGATGTACTATACCACTGAAAATCCTATGGCTATGCCGAAAAAAGCGCTATTTAAACTTAAAAAGCATATTTTTAAAAACTGCGCAAAGCCTTACGTGAAACACTCTGTACATTGTAATTAGCATTACGGAGGATAGTCTTCGTGATATCTTCCTTGCCTCTTCATGACTGACTCCAGCCAAAAGCAGCGGAAATTGCATGACCCAGTAAATAAGGTACCTTTCAAACTGAGGGGGCTTTGCCTAAGACCTGCCACAGCGCTTCCAAGCTGAAAGAGAATTCCAGCGGTTTAATGTTAAGTTCTTTAGTTCCACAGGAAACAGCGCTTCTTGTTACAGAGAATGCTGACCGCTGAATACAAAGAAATGAAAAAGGCAGAAAAAGACAGCCCACTGGAAACAGCAATAACAAGGAAGTAAACAGAGAAAGCGCGTTTTCTTTTGAAGGACTAAGCTGAGAACTTTCCCGCCTTTCCCACGGTGACAGACGACGATCGCGAGCTCACATCACGATAATAATAATAATTGGTTTTGGGGGAAAGGAAATGGCGCAGTATCTGTCTCATATATCGTTGGACACCTGAACCGCGCCGTAAAGGAAGGGATAAAGGAGGGAGTGAACGAATAAAGGAAGAGAGAGGTGCCGTAGTGGAAGGCTCCGGAATAATTTCGACCACCTGGGGATCTTTAACGTGCATTGACATCGCACAGCACACGGGCGCCTTAGCGTTGTTCCTCCATAAAAACGCAGCCGCCGCGGTCGGGTTCGAACCCGGGAACTCCGGATCAGTAGTCGAGCGCCCTAACCACTGAGCCACCGCTGCTGGTATCGCGATCGAGTGTGTTTTTGTTTACGAGACGGGCCAACAGCTTTTCTGTGGCATGTTACACCGATCAGTTCTGACATTCCATGCTGTGGTTTACCTTTGACGTCTATGGATTCTTCAAGAGCTGCGCTACCCGCCTTATCTGTCACCGAAGATTTTGTTTTGGTTACATTGCTTTAGCGTCCCAAAGCGACTCAGCCGTCACGCCGTAGTGGAGGGCTCTGACATTACATTTCGACCACCTGGGGTTCTTTAACGCGCACTGACATCGCACAGTATACAAAGGCCTGTAGCATTTCGCCTCCATTGAAATGCGACCGCCACAGCCGGGATTGAACCTGCGTCTTTTGGGTCAGCAGCCGAGCGCCATAACCACTGAGCCAGCGCGGCGGCTATGTTTATTTATTTATTTAGTCCTCAAATTCCCCTTGGACAGGGGTTTTACATGAGGGGTATTGGAGTGGAGGGTATCGGAATTTCTTGGAGTTTAAACTTTCATGTATCTGTCACGGCTCTCACTTGAGTGATTTGCCTTTCCACAAGCATATTGTTTGTTCAACTAAAAGAAGGTCTCATTTATGTTTTTGGGAAAATGTCACGATGAATTCAATAACGTGACGCATGCAATACATTCTGAGATTGCGCACCTTGCTTCGTCTATTCGAAGAGAGTGTTATTCACCGGAAGCTCTTGGTGAACTGCGCTGTACAAGGTATAAAAAAATTACAATTTTAACACGGCCAATCTAGCCTTTGGATCAATGGTGGTCGAGCAGCCAAGGAAGAACTTTGAACAAACACTTTGATGAGAAAAAGGAATGATGATTTCTTTATATAAAGATATGAGGAATGCTGTCGACAAAGAAAACAACTTTGCTCCCCTGCTTTTGTGCACGACATCATGTTTTCGACTACTAGGCTATAATTCGAGCTATAAAATTTCACTCTAACTCCGGCGAGTTCAATGTACGTGTTTTACGTGAACAAGCAGCATTGTTGTAAGACAGCGCAGTGAAAAGCATCATCTCGCAATCTGGTTCTCCCAATTAAAGACACCTAAAGTGGATTTTGTAATTGTTACCGTATTGTCTGCGTGCCCACATTTCGTCGCTATTAACGATGTATTTTATCCGCCATATCGCCGCTCAGGAGACCGCGAGATTTTAGGCCGCAGTAAATTAGCGGTGGGGGTGGGGGGTGCAGCCACGTAAAGAAAATTTTCTTCAGGCGAAGTTTGTGCCGAAAAATCCCGGAAACAATTCGCTAACACATGTTTATGTGTTTATGGCCGTCTAACTTTCTCCGTTAGCCAAGCAAGGTTCTCCTCATGGCAGCCATTCTGTAGCAACCTTGCTTTATTCATTCATCGCAACCGAAGGCATGTCGGCGCACGTGCCGTCTTGCAAAGAGCCAGCGCCTCTAGCATTGACGACGCTACCAAGATCTTTAGAACTTTAGAAATCTTTAGATAATCTTTAGAAATCTTTAGAACGAGGACAGGCGCTGTCCTCGTCTGTCTTTCTTTTCGTTCCTGTCAAAAGTCCTGCTGTTCCTTTTTTGCATGAGAGGCGACACTGTCTCATAAAACGTGAAATGGCTGCTCGAGTGTCACTGTTAGTTTAAACCCATTTCAAATTGCACTGCTTTAACCTAGACACTGTTCCCCACCCAACACCATGGCGTTAACTCGAAACTGAAATGACGTACGGGAACGTTCCTGAGTCATTATTATTATTATTATTATTATTATTATTATTATTATTATTATTATTATTATTATTATTATTATTATTATTATTATTATTATTATTATTATTATTATTATTATTATTATTATTATTATTATTCGAGAAGTGTGCCATGAAGCATAAATGGAATACAAGAAATAGGAAGTTAAAAGAAGGAGTGAAGTCGAGTTTAGCTGAGGTAGTCGCAGAGGTTGCCGGTTCAGCGGTTGTCCATGATACACTTTTCGTAATGACATTCGCGGTTCCACCGCAGGCCCACCTCCCTGAAGAAGGCAGTCTCCGCGTGTTCAACACGTTTCGTGTCGTTTTATTCTTGCTGACAACACAGGCAAAAAACTCTCAAACCACAAATCTAAAAAAAAACACACAGTTGTTGACAAAAGATATTTTCTCGCTAAATGCGGCACAATAAACACACTTCTGATTTTTGCCGGATGCTCTGCTGGCTCGTTATTCTCACGAAAATCCGCCCTGTTTACGCCTTTTTTGCATTTCTGAGTGCTGTACTAAACACAAAAACAGCAAAAATTAAAAGTGAAGGGCCTGTGCGAGAGTGTTGATCTGCTAAGTATACCTTGCTGCAATGAAAACGCAATTCTGATTTATGGCATTTGATTTGTGAGACTGCGCGTTGGGCGGGCAGCGCCAAAATCCTCACAGCTGGTGATATACAGGAGATTTCGTTATAACGTCAGGAAAACCGTAAACACTGTAATACAGAAGTATGAGGTTTTCTGTGCTCAGAATCAGCAGAATTATGCTCATAAAATACTGTCTGCAGTTTAAGAACTGTACACGTGAAATGTATAGTAATCGACTTCTTAGGGACCTGTTTCATAGGTCGTCTCTGAGGGCTGGATTGATTATTTCTTTGATTAACTCTTTATCTGCTTTATTCACATAGAACTTTCAAAGGCGGTGTGTGCGAGCCACTACGCAATTCCCACAGGACAACATATTTCCTAAAAAAAAAATGTGGACGTACAACGTGTTCACTGTTGTTCAGTCAGATTATTACCGGCGCATCACCCTAGGTAGAAGATAGAAGGAACATCATATTGGTTAACTATATGCTATCCAAGTCTCGCAGCATAGCCTCTATCGATGAATGACATGATCCTCTTCTGTAGTGTACGCTATGCAACGACATCAGTGATGACGCATTGCTGATATATGCCATTCCTTCCTATCAAGCAAAGCAATGTCAGCAGGTTTCTTTGCCATTCTTCGTTTTATAGCTGCCTCATGACAAGATGTTAGCGACTGAACGTGACAAGTACCTCGAAAGAGTGATATACAACTTTCTTCCTGACTTCCTTTGTTCCTTGATGGAAGATATTAAGAGCCAAACAACCTCGCGTTTTTTATAAGGTGACACAGATGTCACCAGGTTTCCTGAGCAGGATCCAGTTCTAGCTGCGTACGAAAAAACGTCTTTCATATCGTGACTTTCTCCAGCCGGTCGTCTGGATGGTGGCATTCGAGAAATAACGTGACATAAAGAACGTCCACGCTGATGGCATCAAAACAAATTGCAAGCTTTCCGATAATGAACCCGGTAAAATTATGCGGAATCATGACACTTGATTTCATGGGGCACTGGAGCCGCCTGACTGAAAGGCGCTGTTGTAAATCACTTTTCGTGGTGCACGAGGCTCATAACCTTCGCCTTGGAGCCTGCGTTGGGACATTTCTCTCGGTGTTGGTGGGACCAATACAGAGAGCGTTAGACTTCTTTATATCGTTGCAGTGGAGAGCTGCAAAGCCGAGGTAGCCAAGCCTGACATTAGTTGCTGCATCTGTGGTACGACGGTCGTGTTTGTGCTGAATGCTTGAGTGACTGCTTGGCTGCGCCTGAGCGCACAAGCACTGATACGGGTATTCACAGGCTGAGTAGAAGAAACATAATGGAGGACCTATATAGTTTGTTGTTTGCTAGCTTCCAACATTTGCGAGTACATTAAATTAGTAGATTAATAACTATTAACTCAGCTGACGGCTGAGGTAATATCTATGACAGATTTTTCTCCTCAGTGGGAACTCGGCCTACCTATTTTTTGTTGCAATACCCCCTAAGCTCTGCCCTAATTTTGCAGTCTACAGCAACGAAGTTGTCGTTAAATAGTGAAAATAAAGGTGGAACGAACTATACAAGAAAATGTCTTGGTTGTTTGCTCACTTCCTTGTATGCAAGAAACGGGTCATGTTGAAGTCACTGCCACTTTAGGAAATACTGTCGGAGAGTTAGATCTATTATTGTGGTTATTTAAAGTGATTTCCTGTGAAGCAGATCAAGGTACTAGAACAGTAAAAAAAAAACGGCAGTAGTTCCCCTAAAAGCGAAGAAACTCTTTTTTGGAATCCCATAAGTAATCGTCACGAAGGCTGCAGTTAGGCAGGTGTCTACAATGCAAACCAGTTGGCATAAATGACCCTTTAGTTTATAAAACTATAGCTACGGCATCGCTTAGGGAGCTTATGTCAAGCGCACGACAGAGATATTTTTGTGCAAAATTGAAACTTGGCAGCGCGGTCGACCTCCAGCGATCGCCGGCGCAACTAGACCGGCCGCATTCGAAACAGGTTTTTGGCGATGCTTCAGAGATGGCGCTGTACGTAAAAAATGCGCTTCGCTGCTCGGTTTTAGATTTCTGCGTTATTTTCACTTAAGGAATTGGCTAGAAGGTCCACAGAACATTCTTCGTAGCCCAAGTATATCGTGTCCTTACGTATTTCGCGGGTCATAGCAGCTTGTCCCTTATAGCTAATATTAGTGCCGCAAGTGATTCTTCAGCTTCATTGAACGGCATCATAGCTTAACAAGTTTGATATGTTGCCGGCGTTACTGCAAAGAAATAGGCGCATGTGCTCGCACAGCACGAAACAGCCTCAGATGGACGCTGGTTTGAGTTCAAATTCAATCGGTAAGCATGAACAATTTCAAAAGGTGTGAATCACGCACAAATTTCAGGGAACCACAAAAATAAAAAAAAAACTGTTCGCATATGTCATTGTGCTGATTCCCACAACAATGTTTTTTTCCTGTGTATCTATCTTTCTTACTCCCGATCCTCTTAACCCGCGCTTTACCATGAAATTCCCAAACGACAACTAACAAAAATATACACGTACGCTTCGAAGTCTTCGCTACAGAGATACTGGCTTTCTTTAAACAGGGTAGGAGGAAGCATTTATCGTTAATTTTCTTGAAAGCACAGTCTCAGCGCGCAAATATTTGCAGCGGACTTTCAAGAGAGCGTTCCACTGCAGGACTGCTAATTTTGACACCAACAATGACAGCGCCAAGGAGAGGCGATCGAGGGGTGGCGGTTCTCACTTCAAAAATTTGGGGGCCACAGAAAATTATGCCCTTCGTTCAGGCCCTAACGGGGAGGACGTTACCTGATAGAAGAGCCTCTATTGGGCCCCCTCAATGTGGGCGCACTGCGTTTCGTTCATTCATTTTATTTTTATTAAAAGCTATGATACAGAGGCAACATCATGCCTACCAGATATTTTACCGCCTCCCCCCCCCCCCACCTCCCTTCCCCTGCTCGTCACCGCCACCTCACCACAGATGTCCTAGCGCCGTCCCTGCGCCGAGACCTCTAGATTAACACTAAACGCGAATTACTCAGAATGGGAGTGAACGGCTTCTCCTCTAACTCAATCCCCAATGGAAGCAGGGTATACTCCGCAATTCTGTAACAAAAGTAAAAAAAGCGATAATTTTTACACAAACCACACAGAAAGACCAGACAGGACGGGCGCTGACTCCAACTATGTTTATTGAAAGCCAAATGTTACACATATATAGTCCGTAGAAGGTGAACGCAGGCGCATTTCTTAGACGGTAAGAAAAAAAAACCAGCAAAAAAATGCGCACACTCAGACAAAAACTACTCATTATCGCGTACTTCTTTAGCAATCTACGCTCACTTTCTCGTAGGGAGATACAAGTGCCGCTGACGCAGATGCCACCTCTCTCTTTGATAAAAAAGGCTTCTGCCAGTTCGCGAGCTAATCTATCTTAACTTCTAGCTAGAATTTTAATCTCGCCAAGTCGTGTTTCACAGCTTTTTTTTTCGTTTTTATCAATACAAGAGCGGCAATGAGCGGGTAGGTTTTCGGACGAATCTGATGCGTTCCCTAACGACCTTTTATTTTCCCAGCACGCTCGTTTACGCAGCGTCCAGTCTGCCCGACGTATACCTTGCCACATGTAAGGGGGATCTCGTAGACCACTCCCGTGGCACACCTTACGTAGGGCTTCGAGTGCTTCTTTCCACACCCAGATGCTGCTTTGGCACCGCTGCTAACCTTGGGGAGCGGACAACCACGGTGTTGCTGTTCGACCGCGAGTGGCAATGACCTTGCTCCGTCTACATCAGCTATGCGATAAGCGCTGATTGATTGGAGCAGTATCGCTATAGATACTTCTAACAACGCGCCAGCTTCCTGGCTAAGCCCACGACAACGCAGGGCCATAAGACAAGAGCAAGAGCAGGGCGAACACTAACCGACGCCATTTGTGGTTTTTGAAAAGCACGACAGCGTTGACCACCGTCCTAAATTAGGATGTCGCAGGTTATGCCAGAGTCCTTCAATAGCTTTCTGGTCATGAAGCTTGAGCGTAACACTATAGGAGAGCTTTGTGTGCTTCCAGAAGTGGCCGCCTCGCGGCGCAACTGGTCGAGTGGGGGCTCGCGGGGAAGGCGCTCGCTATTGGCGGTGATGTGACGCGCTGGCATCGTGAAGAATTGACGCGGAATTCGTTCAGCTCATCCTGTGTAGTGCATGTGAAATGCTGCATGGGATCGCGACTGGGAATAATGAAGATGTGCGTGGGAAAATGTGTCGCTGTCCGTCTCTCTGTGTGGCTGCGAATGGCGCCGAGTGCTGTAATGGGCCAAGCAACAACAGGAAACAGTTGCTGTTTCTTTCGACGTCCACAGAGACCATTTTGATGTGAGTGATGTCATTCGTGACGACCAGGTTGCTGTCCGCCTCACTGCGGTAGAAGGTGAAACTCGCTGCTCCTGCTAAGAATATAACACGGACGCACGCTGTCCTGTCTGCTCCGGCTCGTGATCTCAGGCCTCCCCGTGTGCTTGTCGTAGTCGGGATTAAAATATCGAAAGTTGACGCGCCAGCAACGCTTAGAATGCCGTCTATATTCGTCACCGGATCAGGACACTGCGGAAAGTATTGCTTATTCGGTGCTATAGCTAACATCCTCAGTGCAGCTGATGTACATAATGGCTACATGTAGTGACTTGCAGGGCAATAGCAGTTGCGCGCTTCGTTTCCTGCTCGCTAATTGGATTATTAGGTTAGCGCCGTGGGCACAGGCGCACTATGTGTTCCAGCTTTACTTTCTGTTGTTATGACAGTGTGCAGGTGAGTACAAACAGAGATGTGAACGCGTCCTGCTTCGGCACTTCATAAATGGATAACGCGGCTCTACTGCGTAAAGAACGATTCCGCTTCTGTCGAGTGTAGTGTAGCCCTCAATAATAGCTGTGCGACAATGCGAGCACGGGAAAATAACACGCCTATCTATAGCTGTCACTTCCTCGCCGCGGCGGAAGATTGATTAGCACGGCATTTTTTTTTTTATAGAACTTGTGAACGTTTTATGACATGCTGTGGGGTGACAATAACTGGCTCACTGACGTTTGGCGCATGCGGGCTTGTTTTTTTATATATGTATAACTCGACATTATATTTTGAATGCGATACCTGTGCGCTTTGGGAGTAATTAATTATTTGTAATTGTACATAAATTCAATTGTCCCATATCTGCTGTCAGCATTTGCCTTCGAACGGCCGTGCAGTGCTGCGGTATGTGACGGAGGACTCAAAAGCTCTGTGGTAGAATTTACATTCCTTGCTGCAGTTCAGCCAGGTTCTGCCAAACTTAATCTGCCTTAAAAACGCCGCTTTAAGATGAATAGCGTATCAAGTAGTGACCGCGGCACTTCGAAGCTGAACCTAATTATGCAAAGCGTTTATGCAATTGCTTGAGTGCGCAGTCGTCTCCTGTATTTCTTTTCCGAACAAAGCACAACACAATGAAATATATGTTCTGCAGACGTGGCTTACCTATATTCACAAGATAAAAGCCTAAGGAGCAGTCACAATTGAATAAAAGCACGTTTTTTAGCAGTATATAGAGTATCGCGACGCCGCTTCGTTGCCCCCTACTTACCGCTGCCCACCTAGCGGCATTTTCTGTCCCTATATCAAAGTTCCTCGGAAGCTTCATCAGCATTAAAAAGTATTGAGGAACTCTGATTACGCGCAAATCGTAAACAAAGACGTAGGCTAAAAACCATCGCCGCGTTGCAAATCGTCATTGTCCCGAGAAGTATTCATCGTCTGTGGAGGCCGACAGCGAAGATGAAAAAATGTAATTAAAATTTAAATCGTCACAGATGAAGTGATGATCCCCCGATTCTCCTTCAGTGTCTGTTATGTTCTTTGTTTCATTCCTTGAGATTTCAGTCAGCAGCAGCGTATATGTATGGTCTTTCGTTTCCGGGTAGAAGCCAATTTTACCCCATTCCTTCACCACGAACATATTTCCTAAAAATTGGGTCAAACCCGATTTCTCCCCGAAAATTATCCTTCTAGACGGTGTTGATTTCCCGATTCGCAAAGCTGAAGACACCACAAGAAAATTTGTGGATATCTAGTGTTGGTTTCAGTAAGCTGCTTTCCATGGCATAGGCATCTTAAACCTCCTTTTAACATTCGTTTTCTAGAGACGGACGAATTTGAGAATAATTACGAAAATTGAAATTTAGAAGCGAGAGGCCAGTACATGGCTACCGAAAAGACATTTAATCTGTGTGAATGTATGAAACGCTACCCACGCTAATGACTCCCCGATCTAAGGACTCTGCGCGTTTAAAATCGTCTCGCCGGGGGTGATGTTGAATGTTTCCGCACTGTACAAATAAAGGCAGGCCGGTCTTGCATAGACGCGGGAGTGCTCCGTAGGAGATTGGTAACGTACGTGACGAAATGCCTGTAATAGATTAAGAAACAAATCTTTATTGGTAAACTATTTTTTTAGTGTCGCCCCGCGATTTCTATGTTTATGAAATAATTAGCAAGCAATAGGGTATTTTATGTTGACCAAAAAACCAAACTGTCATAGTAAACTGTCTCGTGCTGGAAAAAATTGCCCGAAAAAAGAAATCGGAACTACGGATTTTTTCTGAATAAACCGATTTTTGCCCGAATTTGAGCCCGAAAAATTTCGCCCGATTTATAGCCCCCGAGTAGCTGGAAAAACAAAACCCGAAAACTAAGGGCCCTACGTATATGTCATCCCGCTTAATCTTGTAAGACTGCATCACTGCATTTTGTTCTTGGTTATTCCACGACAGACCTCCACAGCATGCATTCAGGGCGCGTGGTATTAAAGCCTTCAGGACTTATGCTAAAATAAGAAAAGCCATCGCCTACCTGTCACGTCTAATGACTGAAATGTTCTCATCCAAAACTTGCATCAAGCTAAGCACATCGTGTATTGATGCATCGCTAATGATGTCCACAGTCACGACATCCGAACGCGATGCCTTGCCTCTTGAGCCGAATGCGGTGCATTAGAGAAGTAAAACCAAAGATATCGAACAGCTGCTAAGAGGGGCGTTTTTCGCTTGCGACAGCTTCCGACCCCGTAAGCTGTGCCCGCTTTCTTTGCGTGACCATTTACTGTGGAGGACACGATGTAGTGGCGCTTATTCGATTCGTTATCGATCGCGGATTCGAACAACGCTAGGACTTACAATAGAAATATTGAGGAAACGCTCGGTCGCTTAGCATATAGTTGATGTCATCTTTGCGTTTCGTTCGATCACGCTGTCGATAGAAGCCGCCGTGCACTTGCTCCACAGCGATAATCGTGTATATTTTCATCTTTTATATTGTGTGGTCTCAACACACGAGCAAGCATGCAATGGGCATCGTAAATCAAACTTGTGTTGTAACTGTGACGTCCTTTCAGTGCATCAAGAAACTATTATAGCTGAAAAGCAGAACCAATTGGTTCTCGTCTCTGCCCACTTTCTATTGTAATGTGTTCGTGCCCATATGTAACCCCATAGTAACAAGATATAGATAGGGTAGGCATATGGTTCCTTGACACACACAAAGTGAATAAGGAAGAAAAAAGCCTGATCATCATCATCAGCAGCAGCAGCAGCAGCAGCAGCAGCCTGACTACACCCACTGCAGGGCAAAGCCCTCTCCCATGCCTCTCCAATTAACCCTATCCTTTGCCAGCTGCGCCCACCCTACGCCTGCAAACTTCTTTACCTCATCCGCCCACCTAACCTTCTGCCGCCCCCTGCTATGCTTGCCTTCTCTTGGAATCCACTCTGTTACCCTTAAGGACCGACGGTTATCTTGCATTTGCAGTACATGCCCTGCCCAAGCCCATGTCTTCCTCTTGATTTCGACTATGATGTCATTAACACGCGTTTGTTCCCTCGCCCACTCTGCCCGCTTCAGGGTGCAAAAGTTTCGACAAGAAAACTTGTAGGTCAACCGGTTAATCCTCTTCAGAGGCCATCATGCCTGGACAAGATTCACACGCCCCATCCCAAAATCCTCCCCACTTCACGCCCTCCTCCGTCTCACCGCGTCTTCCTCCTCGGAGCGAAGGCCCTATTTAAATCCCGCCAATGACAAAACTTTTCCCCAGACAAAGACAAGTCTTGTCAAAACGTTCGCAAGCACCCTGAGTCTTTCCCCTCCCTTGTTAAGTCTGCGTGTGTTCCATAGTAACGAGGGCTATTCGCGTTCAGGCTTGCAAGTATCTAAGTACGAAGTAAGCAACTAAATAATTGCGAAGTTAAGTCCTTCATTCCCTTGTTTTGTTTTCTTTCGAGCGTTTCTTTGAGCTTCATAATGACCCATTAACTAATGCCGCTGGTTGCGGCATACCAAGTACGTCAACATTTGAACATCTGAACAGAATAAGTAGGTTAACTTCATTTCGCATTGCAAACACGACCCGGAACATGGTCATAAAGGCCAGGTGACCGTTATTTGAAAGGCGCAGCCTACGAAAGGAGCCTTGTAGACCCCTTGCCCTAATCTTCTCCTGGTAGCAATATCTCGCTCCCTATCTTTCCTCTTCGCCACCTTTTTTTGCTCTGTACTGGCCAGAAGTGAGGAAACGTACTATCATTTTCCTCCCTGGCCATCCAGTTAAGCGGACTTCCTGTCGCTAGCAACTGCCCCGAAACGCCTGCGCTTTCCGACGCCTTGCAAGTGCCGTTTACCAAGTCCCAACGTTCCGTTAACAAGACAGCGCTATCCTCGAAACAGCGCGGAATAGAAGTCCCCTTATCAGGGCGTCCCCTGCGTCAGCGCACCAGGCGGCCGCAGCGGCGACGCCTCCTCGCAGTAATGACGACGACAACTTCGGACGGAGCAGCGACAAACGGTGGATTCGAGAACGACCCTCATCGCACACGAAGTAAGGACCACGGAGCGCTCGGCGCATTTGTATGGGCGGAGCGGGCTCGATCGGGGAGCGTAAGGTACACTCTGGTATCGCCAAGATTGTGGCACATGTGCGCAAGCGAGGCTGCGCAGACAGGCGTCGCCGTGCCTCGGCACAACGGACGGCACCCACAAGTTCAGGATAGCGGGATATCGGCGGCCTGCCCTCGGCCCTGTTCCCACGTTTTCTCGATATGTCGGCCCTGTGTCGTCGGCGATTGGCCTGTGGGAGCGCGGTGTGGCCGTGGAGAGTGTTGTTTGTGTTCATTTTCATCTCTCGTCGCACTGGCGAAGAGACATTCGTACGCCTTCGTGATTTCCGACTTTGGGTAGGTGTCTTAGTCAGTTTCGGTACAGCAAAAAGCGCTATGGTTCAAAGAGGCCGACGTTGTTTATACTTGGGGCATAAACAAGCCGGGTTAAAATATCGCGTAAGAGATGGGATATGATGTCAGATGAGCAACCGAAGAGTACTGCGTGAGACGGGTCTCAAGCACTTTGTCAACCCAGAAAGCTGTGGATTTGAAGAAGGAAATATTTCTTCGGCTTCAATGCCATAGGCGTCCCGCAGAAAAGTTGCGCACAGATGTGCAATGGCTTTGCAAGCACCATGGAGGCGTCATCCGTACCTCTAATACTTGTTCCTTTGTACATGTCGCAGCCTGCGATGCAAAGTGGGCATCGCGTTCTTTCCCTCTTTGCTACTTTTAACGCGAGCGTGCTCTCGGAAGTTTAGTGTTGTGCGGTGCCCGTTAACATTGCAAGGATATTATTTTGTTTCGCGTATATATCTGCATCGTGAACAATTTGTCGAGTTGCGCATTCCTCTCGCACGAGTTCGATGGAAGTAAAGCTCCAGTAACCGTTGGTTCAATAATTAAGTTTTGCTTGAGCTTACTGTCGTGTCGTCTCCACAATTGTTACACTGCCGTTCAAACTGAATGCAGAACGAATGTGACTAGCACATATGTGCCATCTACAGGTTTCAACATCTCCTCCTTCGATATTAAATTAACGCACCTGCGAATAACGACACCTAGTACAAACCTACGCGAATATACACGCGAAAAGATTTGTAACTGGGCTCAATCCAAACAGTCTAAAAATTTTACGCCCTCGCTCTAAACAATACGCCCATTCGAAAGCGTGGTTACTTGTGCAAAATACTGTATTGTGTTTACGTCAATGATGCCTTTACGGCCAAATCCTCTTACGTGTTCAATACCTGCTTACGTACCCTGCGCATATGCCTCCGTTAGAAGATCTACGTAGATAATTTAAATTTGGTAGCTTCAAATCCTTTTAACATTCCGACCACAGACGTTGTTACACTGATAAGTTCGAACAAAACTGTACATGAAGAGCACTCTTATTTAAAATTAGTAGGCCGTGGCTTTAGATGGCAAGACACGACATAAAGAGAATCGAGTGGGTCAGTGCTTAAGAAGCGAATAAAACTAAGAAAACAACCACATAATGTATATAATATTCATATATCGCGATGCGCTGCATCAGATATACAAACGTCAGGACATCCGCGCCCCAATATGAAATGCAGACAAGCGTGAATGAAGAAAGCAAGCAAAAGATGGTTTCGCACGAAGAACTCTGGCAGGCTTCATAAGTTTGTACGCTTTGAAGATCTTAGAGCGCGGTAGAATGCGTCGTCAGAGCCATAAGCAGTGGTGTGTGTCAGTGTGCCTCTTATTGCTCATTTCTATAGCAAGCTTCAGTAAAGCATAGTCCAGATTTTCTTACCGTTAGTAAGCTCACAATAAGCAGCAGAAAAGGCTAAGAGCAAAAGCGTTCAAAGAAGGAAGTAGAAAAGTGATCTGGGGAGAACTTACCTTGGGTATTTGCTGGAAAATTAAATCAAGTTAGACGATTCTGGCATGCATGACATACGACCGCTATGATTCGCGTGCAAGGACACTTTGTATATGATTTTTGTGGATTTATCTGCGAAGAGAAATAGCCACTAGCAAATATCTACCGGTGGAAAGCAAACTTGATCGGTCAAAGAAGTTGCGTCTGTGTATTTTAAGGACGAAGGAATAAGAACAGAAGTTATCTGAATCATAAATTTATACGACAAACAAGGTGGCGCGCAAGTCTTGTGCTGTATCTTTCTTGTAGTATATAATGTTAAACGACGATAATTAAGGCACCCTCCATTAGGTTGATAATTGAGGCTTCGGATGAAAGACCTCCCAATTTAATAATTGGGGTTGCACGAGTGGGCACTACGTCACCGCTGAAAATATAGCACGAGTTATGCCGTCGACGTGCCTTCCATGCCGAAAGCCGCGACGATAAACATATCAAGACTGACGCTAAATGTCGATAATTCCCAATAATGAAAGGTGCCTTGCGGTAAGAACTTCTAATTTTCCCTGCCGTTATAGGTGCATGCCTAAACCTCGCTTGAAATTTATATTCAAATGACAATGTCAACGGCTGTACCCGTGGCACTGAGCATAATTTCTATGCTATGAAGTTAATGGCGTCGCACGCTGCTAAGTGATACGGCATAAAGTTAATGGATTTAATCACCGGCAGTTTGGTTTCCATCGTAGCGAAGCAGAACATTTTATTGTCAACTGTGAATTAATGTTCCGCGTGTTCTGCGAGCTCCACAAAATTTCCTAGCTCTCTTAACCATGTTTCTACAGGTATTCTACATCTCTTTCTCTAACCTTTTCTTTGCTCCATGTTCGGGACGCTAGGAATCACTTTTATATATTTACAATACTTTAACGTCCCTGCATTCACTAATATTAGTCGCACTAATATTAGTAAATTATCTCTCCGATCAAGTTAGGTTAATTGTAAAGTTATACGCAAAAGAACGTAGTGGAAAGCACCGTAGCTTGAAAACAAATGTAGTAAGGCTGTGTTCTGCCCGCGTTAGTAAATGCATACGCACCTGGGGGCCGGCTATCGGCGGCCGGCACACGAGCTTTGCCCCCCTCAGGAATGGTTGGCTCCTATGTGCGCCTCAGTCAGTCGAAAACACTTCCAGGCACACCTGAAACGAGATGAAAGAAGTTGCAGTAAGGACACAGCAGCTGCAGCAGTACGCAATAAAAATGGGGTACCCGTAAGGCAAAAATAGTGAAAGCACTGGCATTACCAGTACTGTTGCTCCTTTATGCTTACGCGCGTTGCTTGGATGCAAAATATTTAATAATAATAATAATAATAATATTAATAATAATAATAATAATAATAATAATAATAATAATAATAATAATAATAATAATAATAATAATAATAATAATAATAATACTCTGCAGCAGCTAACACACGTGATATGCACTGTCGCAAACACAGACACAGCAGAACCGAGGAAATATTCTCAATTCAAAAAATAAAAAAGAGGGGGAAAAGACAACATGGCACTGACGAGTTACCAGTAATTAACAACGCAATTTAACCACGAACGATTTGAGTGTATTACGAATTTTAAGCCAAAAGATTTCTTTAGTTACTTGGTTAAGGATTTGCGGAACATAATACTTCTGAAGGCGTTTGCCATATCTGGTCCGTGCTTTGGGTAGTACAAAGCGATCGCGATTACGAAGATCGCGAACAGGAACATAAGATATACAAAACTTTTTCGTCCATATATAATTTGACACAACAGTCTCAATGAACAAATGGTTAACGTGAGGCGTCAGTAAAAATTGAAAAACGCATTCATTTGATGAAAGAAATACTAAGTCCCCACATACAACCTAAGTTGCGCCTTAGTGACACCAGCAAAATTCGCTCCGATAGGCGCGCATGGCTGTGATATCTAAGGCGATGCAAAGGAGATTTCGGATTGTATGCAAAGTATGAACCTGAATTTTTACACGGTGCGTTATATTACGAATGCGTGGCTTAGAAAAAGATCCGCACAGGCTTGGCTGTGCTGCCAACATATGCTTCGTACAAGAGGGGTGCAAAACCGTGGATGCCGGAGGTTACTCACTGCGTATACCCCCTCTAGCCCTCTGCTAGTTTGTATGACCTCCGCTCCTGGGTTTTCCCTTTCAGTGATGTATGTGCACTGTTGAGGGCGACATGACTTGTTTAATATGCGGAGCCAACATGCAGGTGAACGACCATCACACATGTCGTGCCCTGGAAGAGCATTGTTCGTTCCGATGTCCACGCTTCTTTTCGTTTTAATATAACTTACAATTTGGGAAGTTTCAACCTTTTCATTACAATACCCCTCTCTCTCAAAGCATACACAACTTCTACTCATGCGCTTTAGTAGCTTCACTCTCTAACCTAATGATATGGAACATCGGCATCGAGACTACAAAGATATGCGCAGCACACTTACAAACGACAGCTCTGTACTAAGCGCTACACGTACCGACCAGCATGTTTCTCGATCGCGATGTCTACGTAGAATATGTGGAAAAGTCTATGTATACAAGCTACACCCTGTGTTTAAGCTTTGTATGCAAACCGGCGTGGCCAGCGCTGTTTACAGACACTACGCGCTGATGTGAATACAAATGCAGCATAGCGATGGGGGGGGGGGGGGGGGTGTTACAAACACAAGCTAAAAAAAAAGGCCATGGGAACCATGGGGTGACATTTCATTATGGTTCGTGCGGGAAGATAAAAAAGGCCCATGCACAAGAGCAAAATCTAAAAGATCCTCTTAGAAGCTCCTCCAAACGCGGCTTCACTGGGCCCATTTTTAGTTGACTTTGGTGCGAAAATATATATCAAGCGAGACCTCTTGTTTTCTCCAGACTTTGAAAGATAAACACAGCTGCGGAGTGCCTTTGTCTATTACAAAATGTTATTATATGAGAGCACAGTGCATGCTAACGAGGCGGCCTTTGCCATTTAGCTTGCGCAAATAAGACGTGAGTATAGGCAATGCATCGCACTCTCTAGTTAAGATGGGTGTTTTTGATTTTTCACTTTGCTGTTTCGTTGACTCCGTGTTCCAGTCATATTAACTTCTCCAAGTGAATTAGTAGCTTAGATTACTAAACGGCCCGCACATGATATCCACAGAGGAGTGCAACTTTGTTTTCACCTATCCTTACTAAATATAAATGTTCAGATCGTTAATCATTCCATATAAAAGAAAGGTGCACTAACGAGGAATCGGGTCCCGATCTACACTCTACGAGCGTTCTTAGAAACTTCGAATTGCTGTTCTGTGCGGCCGATTTTCCTATTAAATCAAATTAAACGTCCCGGCTGCGGCCTTTTTTTTTTTCAGCTCACCTCCGAACAGGGCAGGAGTCAGCCAACGCGTGGAGTTTCTTTCAGCCAGTCGCGCGGCGTCTTCGCTGTCGTTTTGATTTTTTTTAGTTTTTGTGAATAACTAGTTCCAGTCGCAGAGAACATAGCCGCAAATTAGGCCCACGGAAATAAAAATACGCGTGGAATTTTTGCTTTCGCCGAACGCTACGTATCATTCCGCCGATGGCAGAGCGGCAAGCCACCACGCGGCTGGCTGAAAGGCACTCCACGCATTGGCTGACCCGTCCCCTGTTCAGAGGTGAGTTAAAAAAAAAAAGTGCGGGAGCCGGAACATTTTCTATTCGGTCTTACAGGGGAAATCGACCGCGCAGGACAATAATTCGAAGTTTCTAAGAATGCTCGGAGCGTGCAGATTGAGTTTCCACGGTAAAAAGACGAGCTCAGAACCCTCTTTAGTGCACCTTTAACGATAATGCACCGCTGATACTGCGTGCTTTTTCTTGGAAGTGATGGCGAATGCATAAGTCCATCTATTTCAAATTTCTGTCAATGACAATGAAATGAAGCAGATATTTCGACCAACGAGTGATAGAAATAATGGAAACATAGAAAAAAACGGCAGATTCGTGATGTCTGCCACCGCAAATTTCTGTCAGAGAACTCAGGAGGAGGAGGAGGAGGAGGAGGAGGAGGAGGAGGAGGAGGAGGAGGAAAGGCAGAGAGGTTAACCGGAAGAATAATCGGTTTGCCACCCTGCACGGGGGAAAGGGGTGAGGGTATAAAAAGATGAAGAAGAAAAGAGAGTAGCAGGAAATTGAAGTCACTATGCAAAATCGCAGCGTTCAGTAAAATCACAGCCTATCGTGCAGGTCAGCAGTTCTCAAGAAGCGGAGCAGTGCCTTGGAGGCCTTCACCGCCGACGATAACCGCGGCCAGTGGACGAGAATCTTCATTTCCGTCAGCGGGCGTGGATCTAGACGTTCCAGTGTACGGCAGAGAGACTGCCTTTCGGCGGTGTAGGCAGGGCATTCACAAAGAATGTGGGCTATAGTATAGTCACACCCGCAGATGGCACGTTCAGGGCTATCAGCCATGCCGATTAAGAAAGAGTAATGCTTGGTGAGAGCTACACCAAGCCACAGGTTATACAGCAAAGTTGCTTCACGTCGTGGTAGACCGGATGGAGGCCGGAGCTTCAGATCTGGGTCTAAGGTTTTTAAACACGAATGCAAGAATTGGCCTGAATTCCACGCGGCAAGAGTGATGTCCCGCGACAGTGGTCTAAGCCTATCCGCTGCGTCGGCTCTCGAGATGGGGATGTACACATAATCACCCTCATGGTGAACAGCTCGCGCGGCCTCGTCCGCGCGGTGGTTGCCTGCGATGCCGTTGTGTCCTCGCAGCCATTCGTAAACAATATCGTGCCCTTTGTTGATGGCTGTGTGGTGGAGCTCTCGGATTTCTGTGACCAGTTGTTCATGGGACCCATGACGAAGAGCAGATTGTAAGGCTTGGAGGGCTGACTGAATCAGTGAAAATAGACCATTGCTGGGGTGTTTCTTCACTGACATGATCAATGGCGACACGAATAGCAGTAAGTTCTGGACCAGTCGACAAAGCCCGGTGTGATGATTTAACTTTCTTAACTATGGTCCTTACGGGGATGACCCCACAGCCCGAGGAACAGGAAAGGGACACTGAACCTACGGAGTATACTGCAGTCAGTGTCCGTGCTTCTCATGCAAATAATCTAAAGCGGTCTGTTTTAATGCTGTCGACGATAAATGAGCCTTCTTTTTGATGCCCGGTATGGAAAGAAGCACACGAGGTTGGTTCAGGCTCCACAATAAAGAAGAAGGTCTAGAGGCTGGTGTAAATTGGGCTGATAGGAAGTCGCGATGAGCATCAATAATTTTCGCAAGCGATGTAATCAGCCGGTCAGCAGGAATACTGGAAAGATAGTGTGCGGGAATCCTAGAGAGGTGACGAATATGCGGTCTCAAGGCTTCCATTGTTACACAGGCAGTCACTGGATTCTCCTGAGCGATGAGTACTGTTGCGGCTGTAGACGCGCATTTTGGCAGTCCTAGGCACGTCCGGAGAGATTGAGCTGGAACACTGTGCAGACACCGTATGTTCGTTTTCCTCAAGTTTCCTAGTGCAGGGATACTGTACCGAAGGAATCCCGTGAATAATGCGGTGTACTGCTGGAGCATCGACTACACTGATGCTCCCCACGACTTCCCCCCGAGAAAGGAAAGAACGTGAACGATCGACGTCAGTCTCCTTTTCATGTACGAGACATGTGGGCTTCATGCCAGATTATGATCGATGATTACTCCAAGGAAGCGATGGTTTCTTTCATAGGGTATTGTTGAGCCATTTATGCATACGGGGTAATGGGACATGCTCTTGCGTGCAAAGGCAACAAGGGAGCATTTTTCAGTAGAAATATTCAGGCCTTGCAGGAGGAGGTAGGCCGCAAGAATGCTTGCTGCCTTTTGAAGCCTTGCTCGATCTTGTGGTCGCGTAACTCCGGATGCCCAGATACAAATATCGTCCGCATAGACTGAGGCTCGCACCGACTGTGGTACTACATCGACAAGGCAGACAAGCGCAAGATTGAAAAGCGTTGGGCTAAGTACTCCACCCTGTGGGACCCCACGGCAAGAGAAATGTGAAAATGTTGGTCCGTCCTCAGTCTGCGTAAATAGTGATCTGTTGGATAGATAACTGCGTATCCAGCAGTACATGCGACCACCAAGTTCTGCAGATTCCAGAGAGTCCAAAATAGCTTGATGATTGACATTATCATACGCCCCTTTGACATCCAGAAACAACGCCGCGGTCAAGCGCGCTCTCTCTCTCTCTCTTTGACAGACCGGAGTCAGAAGTAGAATAAATTCATCACTTGCATATCCGTTCCTGTATCGAGCACTGATCGTGGTCCAATACAGAAGTGTAGAGGTGCCACCAGTACCATCACGCAGAACTGCGTGGTTGGTAACGGATCAACCGCTCCGCTAACGCAACAGCTCTGTTGAGTAACAGCTCCACTCTTCAATTTATCACCTTTAAAAAGCTCCAAATAACGACAACTGAAAACGACTTTTGGAAGCTATAAGGCTCATGAGCATGCGGGTTTTCGCGAGCTTGAAAGAAACGATTTGTTGATGAGGCATTGCATAAGTACTAGAAACGTAATAGCGCATGGCTCAAAAACGCCTTAGAGTCAACGAGAGAAAGAAAGGACAAGGCAGTGGTATTTCGCCTGAGTGCAAGAGCCATCGATCCTTAAATTTCGGCGGAGACTTCACTGCACAAGCTGCGATGACAGGAAGTGCTCTTCCTGATTGCTACGCAGCATTTCACACTTAAGCTTTGCAACTCTGCAATCCTGTCTACCTTTCAGCGCGTGTCCGTAAGCCTAAAGGGCGTGAAATAAAAATCTGAAAAGAATTGGTGCTCCACATAGAGTTTTGTTACCAGTCTAAGTTTATTGGTGTAAACGTCCTCCGTAAGTGGGCATTACATAAACGGTGGGTTTAAATACAAACATCGAAAAATTTGTGATACGCACTCATTAAGTTCTGGGGCAAGTAGCTTCTTAGAAAAAAGGAAGAAATTAATTAGGGTCACAGAAGCTGGAAGGAAACTTCGGAGCCGCCGTCGATGCTCACCAGATGTGCAACAGTGGAATCAAGCAAGCACGCTGTACAGGCGTTACCTACAGGTTTTTAGTGCAGTAGCACTACTGGGTGCATTTTACAATTTCGGGGCCCAGTGTGCGTGGGAAGGCGCCCGTGTGCTGTGCGATGTCACTGCACGTTAAAGATCCCCAGGTGGTCGAAATTATTCCGGAGCCCTCCACTACGGCACCTATTCGTCCTTTCTTTCACTCCCTCCTTTATCCCTTCCCTTACGGCGCGGTTCAGGTGTCCAAAGATATATGAGACAGATACTGCGCCATTTCCTTTCCCCAAAAACCAATTATTATTATTATTATTAATTTCGGGGCATACGTACCATCAGGGTCAAAAGTCTGTGGACCACGTGCTCCTCAAACGAAGCCTATAGCTCTGCTATTAGGCGGCGGCTGGAGGCCACACTTGGAGAGGTGAAAATCAAAATTTTGTTCTTTCATCTTCACAAGTGTCGTTTCCAGCAGCAGGCTGGTAATACAGCTATTGGCTTCGTTTGAGAAACATGTAGTCCATAGACTTTTGTCCCCGACTGCACGTCTATGAAGCCTGCTTTGTGTGGGAGGCGGCTCGCCTGCCCACCGCGTTGTGGACAACCTGCCAGGTGTGTACATCTGGCAGGCATTCACAAGACCTAGTTGAAGGGCACGCCTAGGTGAAGGCCTTCAAGGTAAATGCCTTCAGGGTAAAGGCCTTTAGGCTAACCACCTTTGGAGGTAAAGGCCCTTCAGTCAAATGCCTATGTCAAAGATATTTAGAGTGAAGGTCTTATCATGGTAAAGACCTTTAGGGTGAAGGCCTTCCGGGTAAAGGCCTTTAGGTAGAAGGCCTTTATGGTAAAGACTTTTAGGTCAAATGCCTTTATGTCAAAGGCCCTTATTGTTAAGGCGTTATGCTTAAAGGCCTTCAGGTCAAAGAATGCTCGCGCATTCACAACAAGTAAGGAGTTTGCCCATCGTAACAAGTGCTACTGCATATTCCGTGCTTAGCCATGCCAAGCCGTCTGCTAATTTTTTTTCGTGTTGTCTCTTTCAAGCACGATCAATAATGCACTGGCAATAATGACGACAAAAAAGGAGAATGTATCCCAGATAGAAAAAAAAAGCAAAACGAAACAGGTATGACAATTGTGACACAACGATCCACGTCGGCAGCATATCTGGCTCCACAACACGAGTACAGGCAGAACAAGAGAAAATAAATAGGCTGAAAACTTCCATCACCAGAAGGACAACGCACGCCTACTCCAGAAGGCAAAGGAATGAGAAGTGATGTAGAAGCTGAAAACAAAATAATTGGTTTAATAATAACTGTTTTTTTCGGGGGGGGGGGGTGAAGGAAATGGCGCAGTATCTGTCTCATATATCGTTGACACCTGAACCGCGCCGTAAGGGAAGGGATAAAGGAGGGAGTGAAAGAAGAATGGAAGAAAGAGGTGCCGTAATGGAGGGCTCCGGAATAATTTCGGCCACCTGGGGATCTTTTACGTGCACTGACATCGCACAGCCCACGGGCGCCTTAGTGTTTTGCCTCCATAAAAACGCAGCCGCCGCGGTCGGGTTGAAAACAAAAGGAGAAATAAGAAGCCGTGCGACTGCACTCATAGGCACGCAAAAAAAAGAGAAAACAAGACGCAAAGAACAAAGTAAAAAGGCGAAATAATAGGGGAAGAAAAGCATGCAGTACACAAAGGGCACGCGGATCACACAAAGCAGACAAATCGCAGAATCCCACAAAGCACCAGAAGCCCAACAAGCACGAAACCGACACTGAGCATCAAAGCACGTTTAGCCCACAAATTGCACTTATGAAACAAATCACACAAAGCACTCAAACAAAATAAGCACGCAGGCCAAAGGAAAGCACACAAAGCACACAACCAAAACAAAGAAAACTGAACACAAAGCACACAAAATACAGAAATCAAACGAAGGTGCTGCGCTTGAGGATCGCGAGAACGGCAGCGGTAATGTCCTGCCCGGCACACAAAAGCGATCAACCTACGCGCTGCATGCAAACGACCCATGCCGAGCACGGATTGCAACAGGCAACGGAGAACAACAGACAGTGCGCTGCACTTCGCGGCTAGGCCTAGCGCACGCACTCACGATGGGGGTTTGCGGCAAGGGGGACAGAGTCCGTGGCGGCGATGCCGACGGGGCCCCTGGCTCGCTTCGGGCGGAGACTGACACGGCTCGCGGTTCTGCGACAAGCCGCCGCAATGGTGGTGGGCGCGGTCCGCAGCGCCGGGCCCGGGTGCGCGCCCTGGCCTTTCACGGCGAGGACCCCCCCTTCTCCACCCAGCTCGTCATCGCCGCCGCTCGTGGCGTGCCCCCCGGAGACGCGTTAGAACCGCGCGCGCAGCGAATCCCGGGCAACAGCTGCAGCCCGCTGCTGCAGACCCTGACCCAGACGCGTAAATGTCAGCTTACACATGCGGTCAGAGATGCGATTCTGCATTCACTGCATGCTCTGGTTTGCGCGTATATACCTCCCGGCCCCGTCAAACTTTTTTTATCAGCTTCTTTGCCAGAGAGACCAAGTTTTGTTTGATTTTACTTTGCGTTATTTTATTTCGTAATGTGGGGGAACTCGACAGCTGCTCAGAAACAACTGTCCACGTTTCTGCGTGTGGTCTACGCGCATGAAGTGAAAATAGGTGTATATTGCCGAAACCGCTGGAGGGGCGGTGGTGACCGAAGCCGACTTCTTTAAGTCTCGAAGCCTGCGCCTCGTGCTGCTCAGCCAAGTCTTATGCCATACCTTTGCATTACGTCTCTCAGCTAGAAACAAATGAATTAACCGCAACGGTTTTGGCTTCACAACGGACATATGATGCCTAAAATCTTTTTTTTTAATATATATAGTATACAAGGGTCTGCACTATGGCATTTGAAAAGGGAAAAGTTGAAAGTCGTGTACGAAAGCGTCACTTGTGCTTGACAACACCTTCCTCAGGTCTTCAGCAACGCTGAAAGCAGTGCTCGTGAGATTAAAGGGTGTGCAGCCCCACCCACCAGCGTAGCGTTTCTGGAAAGCGGCTTCTTCGTAAAGTCATTAAGAGAGCAGAATTCCTTGACTTTATTCAAGCAGCGAACGTGTACCCTTTCATTTAGTATCCTCCATTTCTGCCTTGAGGCAAAACATAATCCCCCCCCCCACCAAAAAAAAAACAAAAATACATAAAACTCCTTTCATGGCTTCCCTACAATTCCACTGGTACGTCATTGCAGAAGACGGCCCTGCGGCATTACGGTAATCAACAGCTGCGACAGATCATCCAAATCCCAGGAATGAAATACCGAAAACAGCGATCAGTACAAGTCTTTATGCCTCGGACACCTCTCGGGCTTCCATTGTTTTGTTTTAAATCCTTTTCGGGGCCACAGGACGACGGCAGTGCGGCTGTTGGGAAGAGGACTGACACGTTGCGTAAACGCCGCCTCGGATCTGTCCCCTACCATCAGTGTTCAACGTAACAATAAACCCACAAGCACTTCCTGTTTACGTTGCTTCTGTGAATCCTCCCTGTCATCATCTTTTCCTTTCTCCTTCTCTTTCCTCTCCTCTCTTTCTACCTTTCTCTTCCGTGAGCGCACACAGTGACGCAAGCGAATGATAACCCTCGACGTAAATTCTGCAGCGCATACGTCGTCTACCCCGCCATAGCGTCGGTGTGCATGCACGACGGGACAAACTCGCCCTTCCAACAACGAACTCGGCGTACTCCCCCCCTACATGCGTGCAAAATTAACGACCGACAGAGGTGTGTGCACTCAGATACCGAGCCGCTGGTGCTTCTATATAATTCGCGACCTGTGCGGCGTAGAGAGTGGACATGAGAGGAGTCCAGCCAGGAAAATGAGAAGGGGCGAAGGACCGCGAGGGGAAAGAATTCACGCGCGCACGCCGACTTGGCGCGAATCGCCGCTGATCACCTGCTCCCCTGGAGTGACGTCACGTGGCGCCCCCTTGACAATGACGTCACGCGCGACGGCACGCGACGCAAGAAGGGCAGCACGCGACGCAAGAAGGGCAGCGCGGCGACCCGGCGGTCCGGAAGGTGGTGGCCCCGTTGCCATTTATAGGCTCGGGCGACGGCCGACTTTCGCCGAATTCGGCACGCGCTGGGGCCACCGATACCCGGGGTGTATTTATACTTTGAATCGCTCGCGATTTCCGCGAACTATAGAAGTTTTTTTTTTTTTTTACGAACTACGTACGTGCACGGAGCACGATTAAAAATACGCGCACAAAAGTTTAATGGTTGTTATCTCCTTCATGCTTTCCTTGGTGTCATTGTTGCGAGATCAAAAGGAAGACGTATACGTGTTCACCTTGCATAAACTTCTGTCACCTTTTAGTCGAGCGCAAAGTAGGGTCTTATTGATGGATCATTGAACACTGGGAGAGTCGTTGTGAATGGGAGTTTTTGCAAAAAATGCTGTCGTCCGGTACCTTAAAGTCATCAGCGCCATGTCGTCGTCCTACTTTTCTCGAGCCTCCTTTACAGATCTCATGGCCGCATTCGTATCATGCTGTGTATATTGAACAACAAAAATACAACCAAATATACAACCGCAACGAAGGGCCACCGACGTTTTTATTATTGCATATATTATCGGCGCCGATCTCAGCGTAACTGCTAAAAAAAAAAACCAAAGGTAAACTGGGTATGGCGCTGTTACGGAACACCATCCATATGCCACGCTGTGAGAACCTCCAGCAGTCTGCTCACGCGCCGCTGTGTTCAGGACGGCTCTTAATAATCCGCAAGGTTGTGAGAAAATTAAATTTCAGTGCTCCACAGAGCACTGGGTTCGTTTCCTTCCCCTTTAACCTGTAGGGCAGCCAAGTGTGGCTTGCAGTTATTTTTGGAGTACGCCTTTTTCAGTGGCACGCGAATGACGGATGGTAAGCCCAAGCTGAAATCAGTCATGGTTGATACACTGGGTGTACGATGATAGTAAAAAAAAAAAAGATGAAATGAGATCGCTTCTAGTTGCCTAATAAGAACCAATTCCCGGATCCCGCATCAGTGATGCGCGCTCTAGTGTGAACAAAAACGGTTTTGTAAAATGTGAGGTTAACGTAACAAAAGCAGTGGAGGAATATTAACCCTCCAAACACGTCAGTAGACAGGTGGAGGTGTCTAGTCCAGAAATTTCTTTTTTCATAATGGATACCAGCGGCTTGAGCCAAAAGCACCGCAGAGGCAGTGGCGTTTAGGTCGTAGTACCCATAAGCTGCGACGAGGCATGTTTTTTTTTTTTTTTTTGGGGGGGGGGGGGGGGGGTTGTGGCGTACTTAGCCGCTGCAAGCGTAGAACGTGGAAACAAAAATCTAAGTGGCGTCACTGTGGACCAATAAAATGGATTTAGACACCGCTTTTTTATTTATTGTAATCATAGTTCATCACACCTTAGACCTTTTATTGTTAAAGAGTTGCAGCTAACATTCAGGTACTAGCGCTGACGTATACCAGTCTACCAGACTGCTGCTTCACCCACACAGTTGCAGATGCACGCCCCACCTAGCCACACACCTGCGACTCGACGTGCGCACAGGTATCCGCTGATGTGGCTTACACACGCGCTAGTACGTCTCTACTTTCCTGAAACTCTTTGTTGGTAACTATACCGCCTGCGCTAGTCTAACAGGATAGTCAGTGACGTCATTCCATCCTTGCTCATGCATTCATGGTCCGCAGCCAAGGAGCAGCCGGCAGATTTCTTGCTTACGCTTCATAAATTGGCCTTCATCTCGTCTTTGCTTGCAAATCGCGGGAGCAATTTCTTTTTCACTTCGTGCCCGTCTCGACTCGTCATCTTGCTCTGGCATAACCCATCGGGTTGCAGTTCGCATTTCGCGCCGCCAGACACGAGACGATGTGGCTGAAGTGCTAGCGGAATGAGAACCCACAATTATGTCGTACCCCAACCGAGATGAAGCGCAAACTAGACCGCTTAAACGCCGTCAATTTCTTGTCAACAGGCCCCATCACATCCACTTCCCGTGCAGCCTCGCCCAGTAGCTACGCCTCGCATTTAAAACAGGTACACGGTAATTGGAACTGGAAATAAGCGTCGACTGTGTTTAAACACGTTGTTTTCTTCACGCCCTTCTCAACTCCGATGAGTTCCCACAAACGAAGAGCGCAACCTCATTCCGGGCTCGTGCAAATCGTTCTTCATTCTGACCAGGCGACTGGTTCGCTAAGTGTTTTCCGCGTTCTTACCCTGTCGTTCGCGTTTACTTTGTCCGGGGGCACAGAACTGCGAACGTTTGGAGGCTGAGGAGTGGTGCGGGGGTAATCGGCAAAGGAGGCAAGGATGAGCATCTGAGATTTGTTGCTGGCAGCACGGTGGAGGCTACCAGCGAACGGCGACGGCTATCTGGAGTGTCTGCATGGCTCTCGATTGCGTGAGCACAGCACACCGCTTGTCGTAGCTGCCACTCCACTGCGAACAAGTTGTGAGGACCGAGGAGTACGAAAGCTTTCACTTCCGCTATTCGCAAACAGCTTTCTACGTGTCCTTTCTTTTTAATTCCTGGCCTCCGCTTTAAGAGCACAGGTAGCCGAGGGGGGCCGACATTGATGGACAGCTTTGACGTCTCGTACAAATGGATCCCGCCGGGAGGGGAGGTGTGTGCAGTGGGCGCTGAGGTTCTCCTACCGCTTCTTGCGCAGATCTCGGCCACCCCGCCGCGGGGCCAGACCACATCCTGCGTTAAATGATCACGCGAGCGGCGCCGTAATTGAAAGACCACTGGCGGCGCATCATCGCGGGTCAGCGTGCGGTCTCCTGATGCAGTCCGGCCGCTCCGCCACCTACCCTCGAGCACCCACGCATTGGAAATGTTCTGCTTCTACTATTTTCTTTTTTACAGCGTAAGCTGTTATAGCCAGACTCCCACGAAATCTCGTGGTCGTCGTTCGCACAACGTCATCAGTCAGCAAGGTCACATGACCTTTAACGGTGTGCGATCATTCCTGAAAAGGCTGGTCACTTTGTGGAAACGCGAGGAGCTCGGCCCGTGAAGCGGAGCGGAAAGCAATACGACCTTAATTGCACTTATTCGACAACGAGAAACGAGACGTTTAGGCAATATAACGCTAGAGCTCACGTACGCAGCTATTCTCAAACTCATCAAAGGCAGAAGACGCAAATATACCCAGCCACATCCTCTGCTAACACAATATGAAGCGACATGTTGGAGAAGACTCCAAACAGGAGCCTTCCACAACCTTCACATTCTGATCTACGCTCAGCCACCACGCTCACCACGCTCAGCCTGGAAGACATCGGCAATCTTCGGGAAAGCAGCAAGACTCTTTTATTAGAGCAATAAAGTTTATTCACTCACTCACTCAGGCAATATTATCAAAGAGCGTTTTGAACTTGACTGTAGCCGTCGAGGTGGCTGAGTGGTTATGGTGTTCGGCTGCTGACCCGAAAGAAGCGTGTTCGATCCCGGACGCGGTGGTCGCATTTCTATGGGTGCGAAATGGCAGAGGTTCGTGTAATAGGCGATGTCAGTTGCGTCGAACCCCAAGTAGTCGGAATTACCCGGAGCCCTCCACTACCGCGTCCCTCATATAGCCAGAGTCGCTTTGGGACGTTAACCCTATAAAAGTAATTAGATCTGAACTCTGCTGCATGGGACTGCTGGTACATCACACTGCACTGAGAGGACCTCACCGTGACCCTCGCATGCTTGTGCGAGAATTTAATCGTTTTCTGCTTATCTCGTTGGCAGCGTTGAACATGTAGAAAACCTAAGAAAGATCGGTGAATTTTTGAAGACTCTGATGGTCTGCCTCGATGCGCATGCTAGGAGTAGCCGTATGAAGTGCGGAGACCCACACCTGAAAAGTGCGAACTCCAGTGCCGGCACGACGACGCAGCTTCACAGTTAAGCATTCTTGATTCAGTGAAATTCAGTGCCGCTTCGTGAATCAACTCCTGGCGTCCCCCACTTCCCGCACCCACTTTATTCTCGGCGCACCGTTGGGTCAGCCATTCCAATGCAGTTTTCTCTCAGAATGAAGGCGGTGGTATTGTACATTTTCTCCCCGACTACCTCGATGTGATTTGCGCCAAGTCTAGGCCAGCATTTGTGAACGCATTCTTTGTTCTACATTTGGCTTTGGTTTCATTTCCTTTCTGGTCCGAGTTTCCATCGACGTGCAATATTTGCTTGCCATTCGTATTACTCCTTATTAAATACGTTTAATGATCAGCTATAAAATACCTGACCTATACTGCTGTGGTTGTGCAGGTATAGCTATACTGTAACTCCATAGCCAAAGCTATACTTCCACTATCGCAACACCACCGCAGAAAGTACGTCGGACGCATTAAGCGATCTGAGGGTGATGCTTTCAGGTTGAACCTGCGCAGAATAATGTGCTCTCGTGCAGTTTATTTTTGAAATACTGGTGAATGAAATGCATGCGCTTGAATAACGGCTTCATTCTTCTGTCCTGTATTGCTATATAACACGATAGCGTTAAAGGTTCAGTTCGGTGAGTAACCGGACGTCGTCGTGACTGGAACCACCTGACTGGTCGAGAAGGCAGTGACGTAGAAAAGCAGTTTCGCAAAAAAGAAAAAAAAAGGTGGGAATGCTGAATTTAACAGCTGACCTTTGGGTTGAAAGCCGCGCAGGATTCCTCTGCGCCAATCAGGAACGTTTGTTCAGTGGGATATATGGTGGATGCAGCAGCATCACAGGCGAGACAACAGGCGAATTATATTACAGAAACATTAAGTTCATTACGGTCGTCAATTAACGTCACCAATTAATCTGGACGATGATATGTAATGGAGCATTATGCGATGGCGACAAGTATGTGATGTCCGCGAAAGGGTGCTCCAGGGAACCCACAAGCGACCGTAGGGATGCCTTAACGCTGTCGCGTCATACTGTTAATGTGAACTTAAGTGTCCCCCGAGTTATACAGCGATAGCTGTTATGCGCCCGTCACTGGCTTGCGCGTCGACGTCGCCGTCGGTGTAACCGGTGGGTGCATTACCATGGCAACCCGGGTGTGGTTATCATCCTGCATGCATGATACCACGCAGGACGTGTTAAATACTTTATTAATGCTGTGCGTCTGTTTGTGTCTCTCCGTCTGATGTCACCTGATGTCACGGTCAACCTGGATCGCATAACCCTACGGGTGGCTCTGTTTGGAACACCCGCCGGGCAAAACTAAATGCCGACATAGCTTTTGCTGAATCTCGCGTTACATAGTCGTAACCGTCCTGGGGTCATTTTTTATTGAAGAGCAAGTGACCGTCACGCCAGCAAAAGTTTATTTGTCGTCTTTTGCCGAAACGAAAAATGCAACTTTCCAGTGTCGCTAGACTCCACAATAATCGCTGTGCAATGCTGCGAGCTTTCACTCCTTTTTTAACCTTGTTCTCCACGACGTGTGAGCAACGCTTTACTCTGCAAAAGCTTCCAGTCCAGGGTCGGACTCAGACGCTGGAAAGACCACCGACCGCGGCGCTTCGATGAGGACGTCGATCACCGCGCCCTCTAGCAACGCATTCCTGCAGCTTTAGAGAAGACACGGCCGAAAACAAAAGCTCCAACGGCGCTTCCCTTTTTCACTGTGCCACATCGGGTGCAACGTCTGAGATCATCGCTACCCACCATACTCGTTGCGTGCGGGTGGGGGGCAAGGGCGCGAGCTGCTCAATTATTCAGGACGCGCAGTTTACAGAAGGGGGAAACACAAAGGCTCTTAGAACGATGACGTCACTCGCTTCGGAGACGAAAAAAAATGTAAGCGATGGGCGCCTCGCCTCGGCTCTACACCGACGCCCCAGGGAGAACATTTGCGGGGCGGACAATAGGAATTGCAGATTGTGCGCGAATTGCTTACTTCCACATATCGCCTTCGCGTGCGGATAGGTTGCTCATGTATGCATCGCGTGAGCGAGCCGAAATAGCAGAAAGAAGAGAGAATAATCTGCGGTTAAGCAGGGAAGAAGCGCTGGCGCATAACCGTTTTCTCAGAATCGAAGTCTTACCATCATCCGTCATTTCCGAAGGTATATAGGCTTAACAGTGTCGCGTTCAGGTTCTGGTAGGACCTATTACGTATGAAGAATCCACGCTGTGGGATACAACTTTTTTAGCCTTTTATTCCAGTCGTTGCCTAGGCTTCGGACTGAAGCACCTGGCATTTGAGATGCGGACGTGACTTTAAAGGGCACAACGAGATTCAAATGCCATGCGATGGAGCGAGCGCTGACAAGATTGAGAAGACGCTTCTGCCGAGCCGTGCCCTGCGCGCTGGCTTCTTTGGCGAGATATACTTGGTATGCGCTTAATGCTCGCGGTCACTGTCTATATATCCGCTATAGGGTATAGCTATACGAGCACGCATGTCGATTTGCAACAAGCAGCACACAAAGTAAACGTTGTGTCAGGAGGCTCCTTGCGTAAAGGTTTCCCGTCTTTCTCGTTTCAGAATATGCCTCAGAGGTGCGGGCGGACATTCGTGACTCAGACCATCACGATCTCATTTTTTTTTTACCTCCACGCCGCGGATTTCACTTAAGCAGCATGGCGAAAGCGACATACGCGTGCGCATATTTTACAGGTGTATAAGCGTGTATCATAGAATGAGCACTATAAGTTTCTGTGTTTCTCTCCATTTCTGGGCGCCAAAAGGCGCACCCAGGACATCACGTTTGGGCGCGCTATCGGAAGTGCTGAATTCGACTTGCATCCTTCACGCCAAAACGGCCGCGCAAAGGTATGCAACAAAATAATTATCTAAAAAAAGTGAACATGCGAAGTAGCATAATAACAAGGCTTGTGGTGCTCTTCAAAGTGGTGTACGTATAGTTTAATATTGTTTAAAACGTGCATGTATGTTATACTTGACCCCACTGTACACATTGTTGAAGAGCAGATAGTCAGTAGATCGATGCATCTCTATAAAACAAGGAGAAAAATTCAGAAAAATCCAACGTCAGAGCCTTCCGAGGCTGGTGATCGCCTTTCTCTTTGGCTGTTGCCGCCTACAAGGTTGTGATTAAACAGTTGTCTAGTATTCTTCGGCAATATAAACAATGTATAAAAGAACTATAGACAAGCTTTGCAAAAGCGCACCTTTCCTCAATTTGCATACATCAGCTTCAGTATATACTGCTTACGGTGTATGGGCGTTTAAGGGACGCCGTAGTGGAGGGATCCAAAATAATTTGGACACTCTGGGGTTCTTTAACGTGCACTTCTAACGCACAGTACACGAGCCTCTAGTATTTCGCCTCCATCAAAATTCGACCGCCGCAGCCGGGATCGACCCCGCGTCTTTTCGGTCCAGCAGCCGAGTGTCATAGCCACTGAGCCTCCGCGGCCCAAACGATCAGGATCCTGGGTATGTATCTGCAGACTAACAGGAAGAATAGCGAGTCCTTGCAAAGGCTTAAAAATACGGTCAATGCTACCGTGCGGCTAATCAGGAGAATCGCCAATCGTAAGAGAGGTGTTAAGGAAAAAGACTTGTGTAAGCTAGTGCAGGCATTTGTGCTCAGTAGAATAGTGTATGCGACGCCTTATTTGAAGTTGGACGCGGCGGAAAAAGGAAAGGTGGAGGCTATGATTAGGCAGGCGTATAAAGCGGCCCTTGGGTTGCCTCAAAATGCGTCTACCGAAAGGCTGCTGGGATTAGGGGTGCACAACACCCTAGAAGAACTACGGGAGGCGCACTTGGTGATGCAGCTCGGTAGGCTTTCAAAAACAAAAGCAGGAAGGGACATATTGGAAAGGATCGGCATTGGAGTTGACGTTCCAGCCGGTGACACGAAAATTCAGATGAGGCGGGAAATGCACAAGGGCTTGTACATAAAACCTTTGCCCAAGAACATGCATCCAATACATCATGAGGACCGCAGGAAGGCAAGAGCCAAAGCTTTACATGCTAAGTACGGGAAGTACAACGGGGCAGTCTATGTAGATGTCGCCGAGTATAAGGACAAGGATGCATTTGCAATTGCGGTGGTGGACGGGCGAGGACGCTTGATCGCCTCTGGATCAGTCAAAACCCGCTCCCCAGAAACTGCTGAGGAAGCGGCGATAGCACTAGCTATGACTAGTAGTAATGCTGACCTGATCTTCAGCGATTCAAAAACAGCCATCCAAAATTTGGCGCGGGGCAGAATATCTGTCACAGCGGCGCGGTTGCTGAATCGGGCCACGGAGCGAGGGATTACGGAGACGGAAATTGTCTGGGTACCTGCACACTCTGGGAACCCTGGGAACGAGACGGCTCACATGAATGCTCGAGGTTTCGTCAGCCGAGTAGGTGAGCTGGACGTCCCGGGAAGGTCCACGAGAGATGGGCTGGTATCCTTTCATGACATTACTAATCATTTCAGACTGGAGCGGAGGATTTACCCACCCCCGGACAAGCAATTGGTGAAGGCGCAGGAATGCGTCTGGCGACGATTGCAGACTGGATGTTTCTTCAACCCATACGTATTGAGCAAAATCTACCCGGACATTCAGCCGGAGTGCAAATGGTGTCACGAATTGGCAACCTATGACCACATATTATGGAGCTGTAGCATAGCACCGCCACCGGCGGACATTATGCGTGATCCTTCCCTCGAGCAGTGGGAGGCCGTGTTGGCCAGCTCAGACCCGGTCGTCCAGACCAGGGCCGTGGAGTGGGCCACCCAGGTCGCCGTCAGCCATGGGTTGATGGCCATCTGACACGGAATCGTCCACACATGCTCTCTGACGAAAATAAAGTTTTTCCATCCACCATCCGCGGCGGCCTTGAGTCTGTACGAAGTGCGGTAAAAGCAGGCGCCAAATTCGTGGTCCACAGAACGAACTCGAAAAAATTTAAATCTCACACAAGCCAAACGCGCCACACTGGGTACACTTCTCCGACCAGCGCTCTAAAAAGGGCTTTCTTCCTCCGCCTTCATGCATCTTCTTCTCTAACTCGGCATACATAACACCATCGTTTAACTCCGAGAAGAACATCGCAACAACGCGATCCTCCGCATACTCCAAACTAGACAGGATCAGAACGTCCGGGCGCGCCTAGATACCCAGCCACTGAAGCCCCTGCAAACAGCTCTTCTGTACAACCGAGAGACCTTCGTGACAAGATCCAAGTCACGCCTATCATCCGCAATATGCACCCTTGAACTTCATCAGAAACGCAGACAGGCCAGCGGACAGGCACTAGCCAACGGCGTTGGGTACCTTGCACAAGAGCGTCACATCCTGTATACGGACTCAGCTGCTTAAATCCAGAACCCGGCCGTGGCCATCGCAGTCCACGACCACATAGTTAATCTGTACGCAACGTCCACACCACCGACAGTAAGATGGTGCAACGGCCATAGCACTAGCCATCCTACACACCACCCCGATCCCAAAGTACACCACACCCACTACCGCTGTCACTGACTAAACTGACTCACCGGGAATATTACAGAGTGTTCGCAATTCGCATAGTGAGACCTCCCCTCATAAAATCTCCACTCGGCACTTCAGTCAACCGCACTACACAAGGTGCGCAACGTCATGGCCCCAGGACACGCCTCTACCGATGGCAATGAACGCACTCATGCAACAACAGCCCAAGAACTCTCACGCCGGGTGCCATCGGAACACTGGTCCAACCCCCAAGACGCGCCCACGTGGTCAGTAAACAACACCGAAACTCTAGCCAAATATTGTTAGAGCAGAAGTGACCTGTCCTGACCTCACACCTCTCTTAACCGAGCAGAGGCCGCATCCTACCGGCAACTGCAAACCCCAACTGCTTCTCGATCCTGGCTCTTCATCAAGCGTCTTTTCCACCTCACACACTAGACTCCCCTGTGCGTTCGTGCAGTGCTAAGCCCACCATGAATCACTCAACGTAAGGGCCCCTACACCCCCCTACACACCCGGCTACCCCCCTATCCCAAAGTACACTCTTCCTTCCTGGGAGGCTGCGCTCTCCACCTCCCACTTGTGGGACCGGCGACGGTAGGTTCAACCGGCCAGTGGGATCGCAAAAGCCTATGAAGCCCTGGACGAAGTGCCTCAACCAAGATGACAGGAAGACAACTCGAGCTCGTTCTCAATAAACTTTGTTCTTTCTCTCTCCCCACGCGGTTTCAGAGCTCCAAAGTTTGCTTCACGGTCTGTCAGAAAAAAAACAAGCAGGAATAAAGGTTTGATTTTGGTTCTGCGGGGTTTAACGTCCCAATGACGGCTCAGGATATGAGGGATTCTGTAGTGGAGAACTCCCGATAATTTCAACCACATGGGGTTCTTCCACATGCACTGACAATCGCACATTCTAGCATTTAGACTCCTAGAGGTGTCTTTTGGGGCCGTAGCGGCAGTTTCGGCCATCACGGTGTCTTTCGGGATATCAGATGAGCACGATAACCACTGAGCCAGCACCGCTGCAGCTAGCAAGGATAAAGAAAATTGTGGGCACCAGTAGGGGGAGGAATGGGCACCGTTATGGGCACCGTCTGAAGAAAAGTTTTCTGCCGATTAGGGTATACATGAGACGGAGCCTCACAGAAGAAAGTAGAACGTTGCCAGTACCAATAAATACCACCTTAATTAGGCACAAAGAATAACGCAGTTTAAGCCATAAACTAAGTCTCATAAACTAAGCGAGCTTCTAATTACACATGCGCTAATAAGCGTTTTTCCTAGCGTTTATCCGTAAACAGCGCGTACTGAGCGCGGTAAACTCATCTCGGATGTCAAGGCTGCTTGATAACACGCGTTCATGGATCTCAGTCGCAAGTGAACGCTACGGCTGTAATGAAACAAGTCAAGTCTGTATATACCACCAAAAAAAAAAACGAATAAGATGTCCTTCCACAAGTTTCATCACCCATTCTCTTTCCCTTTTAACACGAAAGCACCAACGCTCCAGTTCTACAGAAAATGCGGCTTCGTCATCGGCGTTATGAGGGAAAAATCCTGATGGATGCAACCAAGGCGGGCCACCTAGATCACGTGACGTTGTGGCGTCATCGAAACCTGCCCTTCGGATTGTAAGCAATCCGGGCGCCGTGGCAGGTGCCAGTTA
Organism: Amblyomma americanum; assembly: GCF_052857255.1. Taxonomy (NCBI): domain Eukaryota; kingdom Metazoa; phylum Arthropoda; class Arachnida; order Ixodida; family Ixodidae; genus Amblyomma; species Amblyomma americanum. The sequence goes on from NC_135500.1 coordinate 126,555,807, forward strand.
AATTAATGATTAGTCGCGAGATGTTCCTCGGGAAAAGCCAACAGGGTCGCACAAGCCCCACCGGCGGCAGCACCTGCCAACGCAGGCCGGTGATGCATCGCTTAATTCTTGCATCAGTGCACCAGGAGTGGTATGAGGACTTCCAAAAATCTATGCGTGTAAAGTAGGGAATGACCTATTCCGCAAATATGGGCATTAACCCATTCCCCTTGTGCTGCTCAGCACCTTACCAAGATTTGAGTGTGCTGGCACGCCACTGCAAGGCCAGAGGGTACAGAAAACCCAGTATCTCAAACCTAACCTAACCTAACCTCTACCTCTACCTCTACCTCTAACCTCTAAAACTCTAACCTAACCTTGCGCCATTGTGCCCTTTCCCACGTTCCTGTTTTAACGCTATCGCGTCATAACCTAAAGGCAGAGCCTAGGTTTCCTCTTCAGTTTCTTTTCTTAATTTTTTTTTAGTCGGGACAGCACAGAAAACCATCGGCAAAGGCATTTCGGCCGCTTTACATTTTATCGAGAGGAAGAGCCGAAAAAAAAGCATCTATGCCTAGATGGATTGCATCCATGGTAGTTAAGGCCAGACATAAAACATGCTAGCCAGGCCCTAATACATCGTTGATGCCACCTATTTGAATAAAGAATGACAAAAACCCGTTGCAATCTTTAGCATTTCTGTAGCCTCCCCGTTCATCGTTTTCGTGGAGTCTTGACCCTGTTTCGCGTTGAACATATGGCCGCCATAATTTTACCTGCACGCTTCGGTACCTGGCGCATTCATCAGAGGGGCGTTGCAAGCACGTTCCGCCGGCTCCAATAAATCGACTCGAGCACCGCACGGCGCCTTGAAACCGACATGCCACATTTGTTTTCCGCTGTTCTAACTCACCCGTGCGTGTCGCGGAGAGCGCGCTAGCTCGAGCGAGCGCTATATGGTAGCTTTTTCTCACGGTGCGCGCATTCCGTATTATACATGTGAAGGCGTAATATGTGGTACACGTGGAGACCGTGTACAATATATCAGTTTTGAGGGCGGCCTTGAAGATTGCTGCTGTCAAAACGGCAATAAATTCTGCCTCAGCCCAGCGCATAACTGACATATTGGGGTCTAGACGCAGACGTTGTTGTCGAGTAAACAGCATTGCGGAAAAATTCTTAAGCCAACAGCTTTAGGTCTGTGGAATTTACAGAAAAGTTAGTAAAGAGAAACAGCGAGACTTACAGGGGAGATATATGAAAAAAAAACGAAGTGAAACGGCAATTTTAAAGCAGCCATGCGAATGTATCAGATGTAGAAATAAAATAAGAGAGCCTGAAAAGGAAACGAAACCCGCCGCGGTGGCTCAATGGTTAGGGCGCTCGGCTACTGATCCGGAGTTCCCGGGTTCGAACCCGACCGCGGCGGCTGCGTTTTTATGGAGGAAAAACGCTAAGGCGCTCGTGTGCTGTGCGATGTCAGTGCACGTTAAAGATCCCCAGGTGGTCGAAATTACTCCGGAGCCCTCCACTACGGCACCTCTCTCTTCCTTGCTTCTTTCACTCCCTCCTTTAGCCCTTCCCTTACGGCGCGGTTCAGGTGTCCAACGATATATGAGGCAGATACTGCGCCTTTCCTTTCCCCCCAAAACCAATTAAAAAAAAGCAAACGAAATAAGAATAATTTATTGTGAATCTAGGGAATTTCCACACGAGCAGTGCAACACGTGCCTCTAACACAGCGGCCAATTCTTCTAGACGTTGAATACAAGGCGCCCGTCAAATGTGACAATTTGCTTATTTTATTTGTTTATTTTGCTCTCAGGGAACATGGTATACTATAGAGGGAATGGCGAAAACCGAAACAATACTGAAAAAAAGGCATATCTTACACAAATAATTGAAGTAATAATACACAATACACAACGCAAATAACAAACACATTTGAAGCAAAGATGAAGGGCAAGCGTGAAAATTAATGCGTACAAATAATAAATAATGGTCACGGATGTGTTAGGTGGTAGCGGAAGTAGAAACAAAAATACGAAAGTAGAAATATAAATACAAAGCGCTTGTATACATAAAAATACATTTAAGCGCTTATATTGCTTGATGGTGACCTACAAAAATGGATATGTTGGCTGATATTCCTGGATGTTGGCGCTTTTAGAGCGCATGCAGATCCCCTTTAAGGGGGTCGTTAACGGACAAGCCTGTTTGCCCGTGCAGTATTAGCGTTTACAAGTTATACCCTGCCACACGACATTCCTCGCAGGCCTTTCCAGCAAAAGCACCATTTTTCACGAAAGAAGTGAAAGCTTAAAGGAGAAGCGACGCAGCTACACGGTGCAGCCCAAAGGTGAAACAGTCGTTGATGCTTAGCACCCGCTGCTGTGCTCGAGGCGGCTTAAGTGAGTGTTTTAAAATTAAAGTGGGGTATTCTGTTCATTCGTTGGGCTCAGACAATTTTTTTTATTCTAATTGCTTCCTTAAAACTACTGCAACAGCTACACTCATCAGCAGCAGCAGGATTTGTGTATTGCCTTGGCCACCAGGGGCGCTCGGTGTCGCTGCAACACTTTCACTGTCTTGAAATCTGCTCATCAAATATAAACACCCGCACAAAAAGCAAAGCCAAAGCCAAACACACCTTTCGTATTAAAAAAAAATCGTTTTCAAACATTGTTGGCTGTATGTTTTTTATTGTTTTTACTTTTTGACGTTGTATGGCACTGCGATCGCAGGCTCTCTAAGGCCGCGCCTTTGGACGCCAAAAGTCTCTGACGAGCGCCTTCGCCTCCAAGGCCCTTAACGGCAAAGGCGCAATATTTGTGCCATGTGGCTGCACTCCTTACGTCTTTGGATATAAGGACCTGATTCTCAAATGGCTTTAGCGGTGCCCGTGTGACAGGGGTATTAGAGAAATCTGGTGAACAGCGCCGACTTCAAAGTATCTGGAGCGCTCCGCATGCTTTTCGTCGCAATTTCCTTCTTCGGAGCGCCACTGTAATGACCTCTCTGCGTGCATTACTTGACTAAATATGCTGGAAACATCACGAACAGTTTTATACTTCCCCTAGCCTTTTTGAAGAAGTGGAAGGTGTTGACAAAAGGAGTTATGACGTAAAGTCCAACCCTTTAATATTGATCCCCTTAATAGAGGATCAGCCTGTCCGTGGAGAGTGCTAATTCCTGTGAGTAGGTTTTTCCAACTTGCTCGCGCAACACGATGATCCCTGAGGTAGACGACCCTAAACCTGGCGGTTCTGTTGTCATTCATTTCGCCCCTTGTTATCTCGAATATCATTCTTTTCCTGCATCTAGACTCTGAAATTTCATCTACCGAAAAAGTAATGAACTACCTGAGGAAGCAATGAAGAGACGAGGAACAAAGTAACAAATTGTCACACTAGAAACACGAATACGCCTATACGGGAGTAAAAAGAGAGTACGCTGTCCTCTAGTGCAAGCTCTTACATCAGAGGGGGTGCACTAGAGGAGAGATTAGTCTCTTTAAAAAAAAAAAAGCAATGAAGGAACTAACAAATTGCCACTCTCTATACACACTCCCTTTCTACTCCTTTCTGTTTAGAGTGCAGGGCTACAGGTTTGAATGTCGCGCTCAAAAAGCAAAAAGCCGAACCTGCCACATACAAAGCAGCAAGAGCAGCCGCAAGGCAAGCTTCTCGTTCGATTCTGTTACACAGAAGGCGCGATCGGCTCGCAGAGTGCCGACGCGGGACAGCGGCGCCCGCCTCTATTTTCGCGCCTGACTGCTCGACGAGGCCGAGGCGACGAACGCGTCAGAAAAAGAGACACGCCGCCGCTCTCAGCACCGCGCCTGTCTGAGATAGGGGCGGCGACAGACACAATGTGTCCGCCCGCATGATCACAGAACGGCGACTACTTACGCCGGGCGAAAAAAGAAGCAAAACAACAACAACAAAAAAAAACATACTCTTACGCCACACCATATATGTGCTATGCGTATACCTGAGTTACGAGCCGACTCACGCAGCTCGACAAAAAAAGCTAATGTGGCGACGGTGATTAACAGCGAGCCTCGGCAGAGACGGCGGCTGTTCTCACGGAACGCCCCCCCCCCCCCCCCTTCCCCCCAAACGAATGGTCCTAATAACGCTATCCGATGGCTAGACGCCAAGAAACAAACCAACGCGCAGCCCCGGTGGTGAAGAATCGTCGTGTCAAGCACGCGCATATGAGTGCCCGACACATGGGCGCGCTTGCACGTATATAGCGAGCAGCCCGAGTTACGGCCGACCAACCGAGACTAGGCGCGGTGAATCGATATGCACACATTGAGCGCAGCGGTGGTGGTGGTGGGGGGGGTTGTTGTGCCACCAAGCAGCAACAGCAACAGCGGGCAACTTCGTGCTGTGTATTGAAAAGCTGCAGCGCTTAGCGCGGGCCAAGCGTTTTGATACATGGCGCCAGCTGAATGCGAAGGCCGCTTGCTTGTCGACTAATGCGATTTTCACGCGTCATACATCCGTGGCGCGGCCCGTTGGTGCGTGTGTTTGTGTGTGTGTATTTATGGTGTGCGTTTGGTGTCCAAGGTATGCTCGCATTTTAGTTTTGGTGTGGTTGCGTTGCGGCCGCAACCGAAATTACCTCGTTGCGGTTTTCGACTTGATACTGAGCTGTGCTTCTTACATGCTCCGACCTCTAATAAGTTAACCTCTGCTTTAGTGATGATACAACTTTATCCCCTTGTTCTTTTCTATTACGCAGCAGCTTCTCTCCCTCCAGGCGGAGCTGTAATGCTAGCGGGTATGCGTTTTAGTTGACGACGACAACTGCCGGGTTGTGATGTTTCTAACTTAGCTTCAAACTTCAATGTTTGTGCAGCTGTAATGCTGAAACTGTAAAGTTTCAATCAGCCATGTTTTACACTTTTCAAACTTGGCTCCTCTTGGCGCGCGCCCTTATCCAATCAAGAATAAATAACACAGGTTCGGGACGCAGCCTATATCACTGCTGATTAGGGGAATGTGGGAAGAATTAAACATGAAAAACAGCGTAATGATCTTGCGCTTACAAACGCCGATATTGCGAACATTGTGCCAAATTAATGCGAAATGTCAGCCGTACTATTCTTCTATTTGTCCGCTTGATGTGAACCGAAACAGTTCTTGACTCCCCCCCCCCCCCCCAAAAAAAAAGTAAAGAAAAAATGTAGACGCATTTGACAAGAGTGGCAAAAAAATTCAAATTAAACGCTTATTTTTTCTAGAGGCTTGCGCGTAATCTAGAAAGCCTGGTAAATCAGTATGGACGTTATATAAAAATCATCGATAACTGGCGCGAGTTTTCGAAGGTTTTGCGAGCTTTTCTTCTTTTTTTCTTCCATGTTTAAACATAGACTACACCTAACGAAGAACACGCAGGGTAAGAAGTTTTGCGAATTCGAAAGCAGTAACTGCAGTCATTGTACCCGCTCCAAAGCTATAAATTCGCGCCCCTGTGTATAGGAAGGTTCAAAATTGAAAAGAAAAGAACGCATGCCGTCAGTTCACGCAAAAAAAGGCATCAATAAGAGCTCCGGGAAATTTAGGAAGTTCTCACTCAACTGGCGTTGCAGTTCAAATTTTCGATGCACCAAAGGTTGCGCGTCCTTTTTTTTTTTTAAACAATAACCATGAAACTCCAGACATGCTGCGCCGTGCTGCGGCACTCCTTAACGTACCTTTTACCCCTGCTTCATCTTGATGACGATGTTTTACTTTTATGGCGCAAGCGTAGCTTTGGCCATGGCGCATATATTTCGTCTGCACAATAAAGGGTCAAAGGCCTATTCCCCAAGCATTTCGCCCCAGATATGCCGAGCACCAGGCCAGAGGCATCTTGTGATTTTTTTCTCTGCCTAACGTATTCTGAGGACAAGGCCATGGTGCTTTGAGACCAGCCACGTGCCATTGTGGTGAAGCTGGCACTGCATCGTTCTTACAGATGGAACCAATCGCTGCTGAAGGGGCTCTGAAAGGGGCTCTAATTAAGTTGAGGTATGCCTGGGATGTGAAAGCACGCCGCTTCACGAATATTGTCCAGGAAGAATTTTTTTTTAATGCGCTTTGTAGAAACAGGGTTATCTGTGGACAAAATTTGAATTTCAGCGCCTTCGTCCCTTTCCCTCTCCTCTCATCACATTTTGCACGCTGGAAGGTCGGTGCTCCTCCGCCCGGCCCCACCTCCGGCGGAGAGATTCCTCACCCGCCGGAGCTACTCGGCTTATTGGCCGCGGCCATGGTAGCTGCCTGACGTCTGAAAGAATCTAACCAATAGCCATCTTTCAACATGTATACGTAAATGCGAGCGACGGAGGAGGGTGCGAGCATGAAAAAGTCGCCGGGAAGGGCTCGCCAACTTTGACGCGTGGTTGTGCGTCCTCTGCTGCTTGTACAAGTGTATTATTTGGCTCAGGTGTTCATGACAACACAATGCAGTGAATGAGCGAGTTGATGTGCTCTCCTGGGAATGTGTTTCAGAGCCACTTTTAATGGCTGCGAAGCGGGAACAACAAATACAAGAAGGCTAAAAAAGAAATATTGACGGGCCATCATGCAATGCGATGCGACAGATTTGCGTTAGCGATATTCATTTCGCAATTCGCTTTTACGTTGATCGGCTTCCTGTTGTTTCTTTCAATTTGATTTCGCCGTCAGTATTTTGTTCCACTGTTGGGAGAGCTTCTGACTGCCGTTGTGCCAAGCAGTGCTGCTCTTGATGCCTTTTCCGCACCGCTTCAAGACTAGCCTCACGGTATCGCTATGACACCTATGCTGCTGTCATAGCGATAAATTAACCCCCGTTACTTCGTTACAATAAATTCGACGTGGGTGCGCTGGCGCAATATGTATGGAGCCTTTGCATAGGTTACTTGTGAAGGTTTTACAAACAATGTAAGCGGCAATGTAAGCTATCACTTGGCTGCAGCTGCCGCGAAACCTGTTTACCTGCTTCATCAGAACATCATCAGGCTTCACCAAGGACACATAACGGCGGCTTTTTCGCGAGTGATCCACCTAGTTCTAGGACACGTAAAGGACAGGAGAGTCCCTCTCTCTGCCCTTTGCCACCTGTCAACCTGTCACCCTCTCCATGTTTCTTCTCCTAATTCCATTTCCTGTCCTTTTAAAGTGGGGAGGAGGATTTCCCTATGTCCTCTTTGTTCCACTTTCAACTATGGCAGGTGGCAGATGACAGGTGGAAACTTCAACCGCACACGTGACACCTTTTTCTGCTAGCGAGTCACCTAGTGCTAGCGTGCTAAAGAGAAGCAAGGATAGGGCGAGGCACATTTCTTCAGAAGCTGGAAGAACCTCGTTCGCGAAGCGACGCTACTTATGATGATGATGATGATGATGATGATGATGATGATGATGGCGAATTTTAATGGCGAATTTGTAGCTTGGCCAAAGAGCACCGTGGCACAAGGTGTTCTCTACTCAAGGTGAAGTCAAATGCAGATTTCGCAAACATTTCACCCCAGTGAAACCGAGACCCAGGCCAGGGGAAAGGTTATACTCACTGAAAACCGGTGGGCAGGTACTAGGTAGTACTTGGGATGTTGAATCGGACGTCGTTAACTTGTACGAATTTGGACCAAGTACAAAGAAAGAGACATCGTGAGCGCTTTCTCTCCCTCCTTGTTCATATTTGTATGATTCAACATGACGTACCAACTAGCCCCAGTTGTCGCTACTTTGGCACCAGGGATCTAACCCCGCGCCTCTTGCAAACGAGATGGATGCGCTAACTACACGGCCACCGCTGTGGCATTTTTAAGTGATACATTTCTTTTATGAAAACGTCTCCTTCCACACCACGCCGTGTAGTATGTGGCATCATGGGGTTGGCCAAAATGAAACTTTCATGATTTGTAAATACCGCAGTATATTTTAGGGCATAGCCATATAGTGCTGATATATATGCTGATCGCACTTCCAGTAACGTAAAGAATGTTTTTGTGCCATCATTTTATTCAATTTTTGAAATGTGAATAAGAACAACTCTTTAAAATAAAAACTTACCCTCTTTTTGCCCCGCCTTCCCTCAAGAGCTTACTTGTGCCCTGTAATGCCGAAGAAAGCTGCCACAATGACTTCAAGTTGCTGGAGTAGAACGAAGATATTAAAACCCTTGTATTACGTGCCGGGCAGGTCGCCTGGACCTGCTGGCTCTAGCGTCGCAAGATAGGGGATTTAGCTACAAAGTTTAGGAGAGAAAAAAAACAACGCTCAATGAAATGTTTGCCTAAAGGCAAGGTGGGAGAGGCCACCACGAAAACAGAGAGAACGTCAGTCCAGCCCTCAGTCTCACTAATGCTGATCACCGGAAGGCAGAGCTGAAACTTGGATGCATAAATATCGAACTGAAGCTCTCCCTTGGTGACACTTCGTCTTAAGCGAATTTCAGAAGGCCGCCATTAAGTGCCCACACGTGCATCTTTGCGTCGATACCAAAATACAACTGCTCGTGACGCAGCCTGGCCACAATTAGGAAGCTTTATACGAACCGCACTGTGAATAGCGCGAGATAATGTCTGGCACACTTGATAATGCGTAAACGTTCGTGCTGTTTCCGCACACTGCGTCGGAGATTGTCCGTCCTGATCGTTCTCTGACCTATTTATCCTTGACCGTGCCATCAAACAACTTCGTCTTTGGTTAAGAGTATAGTCAACCTTGATCGCGCATACGCCCGCCGCGCCCTCACGGATCGCTCTCGATAATTGCGCGCTCAGCGCACGAGGCATTTACCTGCGCGCGGTCATGTCGAAAACTCCCGTTGCTATTAAGCACTGAACGCAAGAAACGCGGAGAGAGCGAGATAGAGATGGGAAAAGAGAGAGAGCGAACGAAGGCAGGATAAAGACAGGGAAAAAGAAAGAAAGAGTTGCGGTTTCATCAGTCGCTCCGATTACCAAATCGCCGCTGCTTCCTCCTTTCCCGGACATTATTTCGCCGCGCCGCGCTCAACAAACGCCACAGCCCCGCGTGCGTGGTTCAAGTGCGCCTCGCTCGCTCGGAGATACCGAGTCGAGTCGAGCCGCGGGGCGCATTCTAGGACGCGCCGTATCGCAACAACCTTCGGGCGCGAATGCCGACAGCTGATGAGGCCCGCGGAATCGAACGAACACATTTCTTTTGTGTTTCTTTTTTCGGAGGCTGGACAACGGAGGAGATGATTAGGGAGAGGAAAAGGAAAGTAAAAAGAAACAAAGAGAGAAAAGACCACATCCTGGCACTCGCGAATCAAGGACCGGAAAAGGTGGCGAAAGCGCTTCATTACCGAAGTATACGCTGCGAGTCGCTACATGCAGTGGCGTGAGTGTGTGCGTGAGAGGAGTGTGCGATCCTTATGTTAAAAGCCACCAGGATCCGTCCAACGGCAAGAATGGCGTTTTTTTTTTCTTGTGTTCTTTCTAACTCGACGGGCCTCTTTGTACGGTCGTGCGGCTTGTGCGCGAACACTTTTCGCGCGAGCTCGTGCAATCAACCAGCCATCTGTATCCTTGATCGCTCCCCCCCCCCCACCCCCCCCCCCCCCCCCCCTCGCATCGCCTCGTATAACACCACCGCCTCAGCGGAGATATCTCTTTCAAATGCGGTACTCTCTCGAGTTGTAATGCATACACGAGAATTGCTGGGGTCGCTTCCATGCGCGCTGGAAGAAGAGGAAGAGAGGGGGTATGTAATATCAAGAAAGCCCAGCCGAGATCTCTTTCAAGTTGTTTCGTCCCAGGGCTGGGTATGAGGAGCTAGTTGCGCGAGCGGTTCTCGCTGAAAGGGGCATGGCCTAATCGTGCAGCTCGTGATGCATGCGGTACATAACTCAAGTGGCTGCCGTGAAAGGTTCGCGGGCTGCTGTCCTGAGCTTCCGTACAAAGAAAAGGTACGGCACGCGTTTCTGAGCGCTTGGCGCTGAAGGTAGTTTCAGGCAGGCTCTCGCAGAATGACACCCCTGCACCACGTCAACTTCGCAAATGCACTTCTCCCGCCCCTTGTTTTGAACACAAAGCCGCAAAAAATAAAAAAAACAGCGGGAACCCTCTGAATACGCAAAATAGAGAAAGAATAAAGCTAGTCTGAATCTCAATGAAATCCTAGATTCTGACGAGTAATCCGTAACATTCACCTGATTATAATCCCGACGGTAATCAGGATCGCCAGACAAACAGTGAAATCGTTCAGCTTTGATCTATTGGCTAACCGTAAGTGCTCAGAAGAATAAACAGTTGTAAAGCGCGCAGCGCATTTTGCAGGACAAAGACCTCCCGTAAAGGCGTCTGAGCAAATCCGTGTGACGTCAATAACAAGCGCACGTCGAAAACTATATTGAAATAAATGCGCATTATTGCCACGTTACAATATAAATAGCCCTCATGTTCGTTACCAAGGAGGAAGGGTCAGGTGGCGGTAAAACTTTATTGGATGCACTCTTGGGCGGGTTTTAGAGTGAATAAACGGTCCATCTACAGACGCCGGACGAGTTAACGGACAAGCTACTCAACGTGAAAGACCCGCAGAAGCCGGCCGATAAGCTCCTTAAAATGGTTTACGAGATCCATTGCGCAGACCACAGTCACGTACTCACCGGCACGCCACATGGCGACAATTACAGACGGGCTGCTTTATTTCACCCTACCGTCTCTCACGCTTTCACCCCACCTTTCCTCCTCATTGTAACACCTGTGGCGTGCCCAGATCCACACTTTTTCACTACCTTTGGGAATGTCCTTCCCCACAGGCAGTACCCCCTCCCCAATCCCGCTCATTCTTCCTGGGAGGCTGCTTTACGGACCGCTCAGCCCACCGGCCAGAAATGGCTGGTGGAACGGGCCTTATGTGAGGCACAAGCCCGTGGACTCCTGGACCTCTAGGAGACCACCCTGGAAGATTTTTTTCTTTCCTTTTTTTCTAATAAAAGTCAGTTATTTCCATCCATCTATCCATCCACCGGCAAAGATGGGAAATTTTCAAGCACTTTGAAGGAGCACCAACGCAATGTTACTAAAAGAAAAAAAAACAAGCGTCCAATGCGTTCGTAGAACATGCATGCTCATAGGAGTAACCAATGTATACCGACTGAGAAGACGCCGCTATCCTGAAAGAAGAGGAGGACGCGATAAATATGGGCTTTTACTTGGGTAACTCCTAACCACAGATAGCCCTCGTATTGTCAATAGGACACTTGGTAACCTGCGCGCGACCAGTATGCGATATCCTGCTAATACTTAAATCGACCACTGACTGTTGTCTCGTTGATTGCGAACAAGAAATCAGTAATGGTCCGACACTTCGAACAGCCGTGCCCAGCTCCCATCCACTGGACTTCGTCAACAACTGTTCTTTATTTCGACATCTAGCGAACATGGAACTCTTGGTTACCACCGCGGAAGACAGGGACGTCTTCATAGCTGTAAAATGGGCAGGGAAGCAGTCAGTATACAAGGACTGAGGGAAGTGAGATGGGACGATGAATGTGCATTACCGGATTCCGTGGCAGCATGTGATAACAGTTAAGAAAGTGAGAAAAGCACTGCTGCTGGTGAGAAAATGAAATGATGGGTCGGTAAACCATGTAACACCCGATGTGATACGACGAGCGTGAAAGACTGGAATAGTGACAGTAATTTCAGATTGTGCCCAAAAAAGTAAATATTCATATATTTTTCACATTATTGCACAAACAGAACTTTCTAACATATTTATCGAAACAACGTTAATGCGACAAATTCCAGATACGCTGGAGGCCTCCAAGAAGATAACCCGAGCACAACCTAAATCTACAAGTAAAAGAACCTGAAATTTCCACAGCAGTATTGCTGCACAAGCAGATTTTGGAAGGATCTTGCATTTCGCCTTTTATTAAGTGCGTGAGCGTGTGCGTGGGCGCCGTTTTATTGTTCCTATATATATTCAGAAATTGCTACCATAATCTGCTAATTTTAAATAGGCAGGAATTAAAATTTTCTTCGTAAATTTGCAAATGTTATGCGGTTCTGCAAAGTAAGGACCGGTACAGACCAAATGCTGCAGGTTTCCAAGTTTTATGTGACTTTTCCTATGCATGGGCATTACTAGCATTACAGCTTCCAAGGACGCTACCACCAGTCCAATCTAATCCAAGCCAGCTTTCGGCCTTAGTAAAATCCTATTGTTGGCCCCTTTTTCCGGCTCTGTCAGCGTTTATTCGGTAGCGAAGGGCGCATTTATTGCTAAAAAAATTTAAAGTTAGAATAATTTTTCTCATCGCTGTGATTTGTATTTGTGTGCTGGCGGTGGTGATAACGACGATTGCTTTGGGGACTCTGTGTTCGCGGCACGGAAGGTTTGGTTTATTGGGGTTTAACTTCCCAAATGGACTCAGGCTATGAGGGACGCCGCTGAAATTTCGACCACCTTGGGATCTTTAACGTGCACTGACATCGCACAGTACACGGGCCTCTAGAATTTCGCCTTCATAGAAATTCCGCCTCCGCGGCCGGGATCGAACCTGCGTCTTTCGGGTCAGCAGCCAAGCGCCGTAACTACTCAGCCACCGCGGTGGGCACGCGGTAGTTCAGTAGTTAGTAAGTTAGTAGTTAGTAAGGAAGAGCGAAGCGGTTAGGTGTAGGCCAAGAGTTTCGCGAGGAAATCTTCACCTCACCTGAGGTCGCAGCAGCTTGCTTGTGGATAAGGCCTGTTGCGGCGATACCTTTAATTCATTTTTGAACTCTTTTATCTTATACAAAAAGTCTATTATAAGTGAGCCTTGCCCCTTCGTCGTTAGAATGCGCTGATTAATCGATAAAAGACCACATCAGTGACCGTCCCTTTAATGTCCCTCCCTTCAGCCAGCAAACATACCGCTGCTGTCGACCTATGCCGACTGATCCAATATAGGCTGCCGGCGTGTTGACCTTAGAGGAGAGTTGGCCGCGTTTGCGGGTCAATGTAAACTTGTTTCCCTGTACTTACCACCTCTTTCACTTTCTAGGTCTACACTTACGCGCCCTATGAAATAGAAAAAAACAAACAAATCTGCAAAAAACTTTAAAAGAGTTCGTATTCCCCTTGTCGAACTATGCGCACCGTACGATGAGTATTTATTAGCAGAGGCACTTGTCATTTTTACTTTTGAGATATATATTCGGCACCGGAGCCTAGGCAGGCATTACTGCTTACTGATCGGCGCGTTGCATTTAATTGTAAAACATCAAACTAGAGAAGGTTGTCGAGCTAGTTGATGCTCCTTGAAATGCTCCGACATCTGAACTTGCGTGGAAACAGACCAAGAAGGATAAAAATGGCGCCTAGCGCTCTGTCCTGTTCAACCGTTTTTGTGTTTTCACGCTACAGCTATACCACGCCGGAGACGCCAAAGAAACCATGCGAAGCGGATGGACTTTTTATCGCCTCGACAAATTCACAGGTGCCGTCGACACGCGTACACAACACCTCGTTTACCGTTAAGGACTATCGCGCATGCACGCAGGATCGCATCAATGTTGCAAACCATTTTGTTTAACGCAACCTTAGCGTTATTCGGCTCTGTCATAAACGCGGCTGCGCACCTTGCGTAACGGTTGCATGCAGAAAGCATTCACAAACGACGCCTTGCCCCTTTCTGCCTGCCCCGTCACTTCTTGCGTCCCGAGCGGAGAAAGCCGGACAACTACGCAGCAAGCATCCACTGCAGCCGACACCGGTCAACACCAAACGGCCGACGCAACTCGGTTGAATGCTCTTTTGTTGCGACCGGTCCTTGCCAATCGCTCCGTAGTCCCTGACGTTATCTCACTGCCGTATCCAAACGGCTCCCTTTTCAGATGACGCGGGGGGAGGGGGGACCTGTTTGACCCACCGTTAGCGCACGTGCCTTTCTCCGTGCCCATCGACTCTTTTGTTCTTGGCGGGTCGTCCTTGTTTGCGCGCCCTGCCGACAGTCGGAAGAGTTTGGTAACCCCGCTCGTGCCTTGTTGGCCAAGGAACGCTCGCCAGCAGCCGTATCGCCTCACGAGAGGCCGATTGTTACGTGCGCGTTGATTGAGAGGAAAAGCGAGATGGCGGAGTAACGGGATGCGCTGGCCTTGTTATCATCGAAGGTCATCGCTCCGTGTCATCGATCGGGATCGGAAATTGCTGATCGCCTACAGGCTGAACCGATCGGTTAGCGAGGAATAACCGGAGTGACTTTTCGTTAAGGCAGGATCGGCGCGTCGCGGGCTTTTTCTGCAACGCAGCGGAATAGCAAAATAAAGAGAGGGAGTGCTGCGCGTTAAGCATAAAACTGGTGCTTAGTAGAAGATCAACCAGAGCACAGTTTGGCCTTTTTAAAGCTCAGCTGGCTGAGCGGGAGGATCTGAAAATCAACAGGTAAGCCGCATATCTCACGGAAACAACAAACGTCGTAATCTTCAAAGCGCTCTACGTTTAAAAGATAGCGACTGGCTATAGGAGATCATGGCAATCTGGGATGGTAAGTAAGCATACCAGTAATTCATCTTTCATCATTCCTCTGTATACAAGCAATCGTGAGCGACGGCATAGCAAGAATAACAAAAAAGACGGCACATTTACGCTCACACCAGAGATGCTGCCGAGAAAGAAGTTGACTTAGGTGCAAACAGAGGAGCTGTAGCCTGGCGAAAAGACGTAGGACGTAAAATGCTTTACACAAAGCCGCGTCACAGACGACTTTGTTGCTATCCGCGTAATAATGCTGTTTCTTAAGATGATCCAATTGCCACCCGTAAGTTAGCTTTTTTGCGAGTTCTTATGAACCGGATGCACTACAGCCAAAGTGCATTAAGGCGCACACTCCCTCGACCGTTTGGCCAGCCGGCGACCACACAAAAAAGAAAGGGTGCCTCGCTGGGAAAGTGCCTGCGGAACTTTCTCACGCCTAGCTCGTTGGGAATCACCTTCCCTTTGATTGCTTCCCGGAGAAGGACGCCGGGGTCAGCGACCGACGACGGAAAGACGACGGGGGAATAAAAGGAACGGCGATTTCAAATCATCAGCTATGTCCGGCCCCGCCGCGGTGGCTCAGTGGTTAGGGCGCTCGACTACTGATCCGGAGTTCCCGGGTTCGAACCCGACCGCGGCGGCTGCGTTTTTATGGAGGAAAAACGCTAAGGCGCCCGTGTGCTGTGCGATGTCAGTGCACCTTAAAGATCCCCAGGTGGTCGAAATTATTCCGGAAGCCCTCCACTACACCACCCCTTCTTCCTTTCTTCTTTGACTCCCTCCCTTACCCTTCGCTTACGGCGCGGTTCAGGTGTCCAACGATATATGAGACAGATACTGCGCCATTTCCTTTACCCCAAAAACCAATTATTATTATTATAGCTGTGTCCGGCAGGAGCCGGCCACACCGTAGAGAGGTCGTCGCAGTTGAGGTCCACTGCGCCGCAAGCATCACCTGTTGTTTTTCGGAGACAGGGAGCCGCTTGCACTAGTGTTGCTGCATACGCTCCCGCAGAGAAATTCTCCCTGCAGGATCATGTGCAGGAACACTAGCTTGAACCACGCTTGCACCACTGTGCGAAATAGCAGCAGACTTTCAATTTCTCCTCGCCCTTTCCCACGGGTCGGCTCTGCAACGAGTGACTACGCTTGCCACAGTGCTGTTCAACTTAATTTTTCCCATCTTGGAGAAATGTGCCTCGTGTTGGACTGGCCACTGCTCGATGAAGGGGCGGAACCCTAGGGTATTTAAGGAGCGTGCTGAGTGAGAAAGGACGCTCTGGGCCCTGGCGACAAGGCTCATCCAGTCGGTCAACGCATGAACTATTAATTTTTGACTGTTTTCTTTTCCTCGTATGTAAATAAGTTCTGTCAAAATGCCATTAAACCACCTTGTTTTTGTTTTCCCAAAGTTCAAGCTTCCATCCTTTTTCAGCCCTAAGGCTCGAACACGCTACCCAATGCAGCCCGGGTTCGAGTTAGCCTGTGCCCTACGACAGCGTATTCTATATTAATAGTACCTGACTTGTATGGAGGGACAGACAAACCTCGATACGACGGCCCAGCTTCGCTGCCGTGGTCATTCACAGTTGTTTGCATGAACAACGAAGATTCACTCAACATATCTCATCGCCGACTGCACCAACAACGATCAAAGTAATAAATAAATCGAAGCAACTAGATAGAGCCAGCTTTTTTTCTCTACAGTGAGCGAGAAGTCACGCGAAATTGTGCACCACCGAATCGTCTATATTCCGGACGGCACGCGTGCTGACGTGTCCATGCCTGTTATTACCGCGGCCGTCCCGTAATGAAAAGGCTCGGGAGAGGCCGCTAGCCAACAACCACCACAGCCCGTGCTGCTCAGTGCCGCACCCGCGGCCCTCATTCAACGGAGAACGGACAGCATCGCCTGCTGCTCGCGCACTCCATAATGTTTCAGAGGGCGTGGACAGGACACCACAACAGCGGCCACACCACTGCGGCTTAGGTGAGCGGAAGCTTTTAAAAAAGAACCATAAAAGGAGGGAGATAGAGATAGGAGGGCGATAAACTTTATTATCGTTGCTGGCGATCGAGTCCGGCAGTAACCGCTAGCAAGACTTGGCAAGCATATTAGCAATTAATTACACCCATATTCTTCCTCGAACCGCCCCCCCCCCCCCCCCCTCGCTTCGCTGCCAAACTCCAAGCGGCGGTAACACAGTGCTAATGGCAGAAAAGTACCCAGGAAGGAAAGCTATATGATCGTCCTTTACGCGCTATAAGTTAAGTGCTCCCGCAGTGTTTAGAATTTTGGCCTAAGCTTCCAGTTTTTCCGCCGAACTATCTTATAAACAAAAAGAAGCAGAGCGGCTCAAAACCTGGTGTAATTTACGCAGCAGGAGAGTCTCCGACAGATTCTCGCTGCTGCTCCAAAGGCAAGTTTTAGAGCTGGGAAACAGGATATGCACATTCGCACCGTCGTGTATTGAAGAACATCGGATACTATAAAGAAGTCGTCGCGCAAATATCGTTCGACACATATAGAGAACCGAATCTCCTTGGTTTTCAGGGCTAACAGCAACTTAGGCTGTTTTAAACAGGCGCCGTGCCGTGCTCGTCACGAATGCCTTCACCTTTCCTCACGTTCATTCGAGGCCAATTTTCAGATTATGCGCCTGGTGCGACTGGGCAGAGCTCGACAAAAAGTAAATAATTAAATCTCGTCGCGCAATGTGAAACGTTCATGCTGGTCAACGCTGGGTCGGGAGTGAATACTGATGTACTGTACTTCTACGCTGTATCTTGAGAGGCAAAAGTGCATTGGCATGGAAGGCGCCTTCGTCGCCTCCTCGTCACCCCGAAAAGAAGGCTAAATGAAATAAAATCACAGCGCTTCTTGCAAATAGTCACAGCGCTGCATGCAACACCCAGCGCGCAAATAAATACAGCAGTTAGGCATGTTGAGAAGCACAATGCCTCTCGTATAGAGGTGTCGTAAAAGAGGGCACAATTAACGCCCAGGCACACGGGGTACAATAATCATAAACAGCGTTCTGTCAATTAATGTTATCGTCCGCTAAAGCTTGCATGCATGCATTTAGCGCCACGTACGTGGGGCGACTGGCGAGAAACTAAGTTGAGGACAGCGCAGCGAGCTATGAAGGAAAATGATAGGTGTAACGTTAAGAGACAGGAAGACCGCATAACGGGTCAGGGAACAAACGCCGGTTAATGATATCCTAGTGGAAATAAAGAAGAAATTGGCTTAGGCACGGCATGTAAATTGAAAGAAGGACAACCAATTGGACCTTAGGATGACGGAATTGATACCAAGAGAATGCAAGCGTAGCAATGGGCAGCATAAAGTGGTTCTGGCTTTGTTTGGTTTTATGGCACATAGGCAACTAAGGCCATGGTGCGCCTAAGACAGGGTTAAGTCTTTTGTGTGCGCCAGAAAGTCAGGTGGGCGGATGAGATCAGGAAGTTTGCGGCCACAGGTGGCACATGACAAGGTTAACCAGAGGGGTATGGGAGAGGCCCTTGTCCTGCGATCGACGGCAGTCAGGCTGATAATGATGCTATTGATGATATAGCGACGTCAATGGCGCCAGCCCTGCCTGCGTCAAAGGTCTAGTTCATGAGCCACACTCCTCCCACAAGAGAAAAGAAGCAAATATTCAAGTCAAGCAAATGCCACGCCAGCGCCTGATAACTATAGGCGTCCCCGTGAATGAACCGGGTCCACTTCCTACATTCCTCAAGCGGGGTGAACAAACCACAAGAGTGCGAATTTTTGAATGCGTTATCAGCCAGCTTAGGCAGGCAGCACTGCCAGAAGACGGATGGGGGAACAGGGGAGAGATATCTCGCGCCGCGTCTGCCGCGGGAACCGCTGGCAGGAGAGGGGTGTGTGGTTCAATGGGCGACTCGGGGCATCCACGGCCAGCTTTACAGAAACCCGAAACAAGATTACGGTCTAACGTGCATCTTTACTCCCATCACACGCCCCCCTCACCCCCTGCCTCCTGGCATTCGTGCTTCAACGGGCACCCCTCCCCATGATGAAGATGACCGCGTCGATTCACTGCTCGCCTGGCCATGCGATGGGCGCGAAGCATGGTGGTAAGATAAGAGCTTCGCTACCCGTAGGAGCAAATACCAATCGCTGTTCCGACGACGGCGCCTCTGTATCAGATACGTCGAGACGAAGGGCTGCTATTTTCGAGCAGTATTTCATTTTATTCATTTCGCGTTCCAGCTTATTTGAGCGGCGCGAAGGCGATGCCGTGCGGTGAGAGATATTACCTCGTGATACGGGCCTTTGGAGCGCGCGAACCGCTGCATGACATCTATAACACGCTCCCTTGAACCCATCCATTGCCGCCGTAGATTTGCTTTCGGATCGCTAGTAGCGTTCACTTCTTGCATCGTGGTATTTCAGTTTCCAAAGCTTTAGCTCACGCGAACATTTCTGGTCGAAAAAGGAGGGGCTAATTAAGTGCGTTTAAAACACCGAAACTGAACCTGGAGAGCAGTGTAAAAGTGAAGGAGGACACGTAGAAAACTGCCGATGATAATTAGATGCCTATAGCAACATGCGCTGTATGCTTGCTGAACTTGATCGAAAAACTTTATTTTACAGCGTCTTTCATCCAATACATATTCTTTTTACCGCGTTATCCCTAAAGAATAAATATGCCCGCGTATCTCATTATTTCCTGCTTAGGCCTGTATACAAAATTTTTGAAGCTCCACTACAGCCTCGTGGTAACATCTGCTATCCTTTCCCGTGCCTTACCATCAGCTTCTGCTGGTCCGCCGCGCGCGCGGCATCGCATCCAGCTCCGGCCTACTGAAATAAGAGGACCCTCCTCGATCGCGAAAAGTTAATGAACTTTCCCTTTTCTCTTCCTTTCTCAGACATCCTTTCTAGGCTATGTTGGCGAAAAGGTGTCCCCAAAAGGTGTCCGCAAAATGTAAAAGATGTTGAGGTCTGAGAGCTCGAGATCTGGGATCTACTGCGCCATTTCCTTTCGTCAAAACGTTTCCTTTTCACCCGCCGCGGTGGCTCAGCGGTTAGAGTATCCGGGTTCGAACCCGACTGCGGCGGCAGCATTTCGATGGAGGCGAAACGCAAAGGCACCCGTGTGCTGTGCGATGCTAGCGCACGTTAAAGATCCCCAGGTGGTCGGAATTTTTCCGGAGCCCTCTACTACGGCACCTCTTTATCTCTTTCTTCTTTCAATCCCACTTCTCCTCTTCAATCCCACTTCCTCCCTTCTCTCATGCGGCGTGGTTCGGGTGTCCACCGAGATATGTGAGACAGATGCTGCGCCATTTCATTTCCTGAAAAACCAATTTTCAATTTGTAAGTCAGCGTTCATTTGAACGTCTTTTCTCTTTTTCTCTGCGTCCGTGTCTTTTTCGCGCTGTTTTATAAATGGACTGCCGCCAGCCTGCCCCAGCTTCTACATTGTCTACATTGGCTATGTTACACGCTCTCAACTGGAGATAAAGAGAGAAACGTTTAATGCATAGAAGAAATCGCAGTTAGTTGGGTGGGCCCTCATTGCGGGAGCCCATTGGCTTTTGCACCAGCTTTTATTTGCCTGGTTCATCAGCGAAAGCTGGTCTTCCGAATGTGAGCTGGACAGCGCCGCCACCCAGTCCTCAATTGTTAGGTTCTGGACTTTCGGCATACCTAGATCCTACTGGCATGCCCATACCATGTATAAGTTAGCCACTTCACCGCAGAAGGCGCAATGCGGACCGTATGAATTTGAGAACATATAACTGAATTTGAATAGGTTTATATAAATATTTGATTGCAATTTCGTTAGGATGACCCCTTGCTCCCTGTTTAGATTTTTGTAAGCTTCGGCGTATACTTTCCTTGCTAATCTCGTATGTTGGAGTAATTCGCTATAGCTTAACAACGGTCCTGAATAATTATAAGTTCCTGCGAGTGTTGGGGAACCCGGGGTAATAGCGCGCTGGCAGCGGCGTGAGCGCCTTCGTTTCCAACATCCGCAGGGTGTCCTGGAGTCCATATGTGACTATGGACTTAATGTTTGTCTCTTCGTTAGTTTTTAGTACTCTGGTTGCGTGCTTAGCAATCCTTCCTTTTGTATAGTTTCGATATGAAGTCTGTGAGTCCGTAACAACACAGGAGGCCTTCCGGGAAACCGTTGCAAAAGTAGTCACCACCTCCTCCGCCTGGGGGATGCCCTGGCGGCGAATTGGTCTGCCATTCCAACTTACAAATCCACAGCTGTTTCGAGGGAAGAGGAAAAGGACATCACTTTACAGTATCGCCGTCACGGAGCCATTTTGATGAGTCGCACACGATTCGGTTACTCCTCTTTCAAAAAGCAGCCAAACAAGACGGCGTTTCAAACACGCAGTTTTCATGAGTATTTAAACAGTGCTTTCGGCAATTATAGCCGACATTCGTATATATCGAACTTTCTGTAAACGCAGCTTTACGACTGCGCCATGATTTATGCGTTGTCCTGCTAACGCTCCCGCCTTTTACTGTCGCATGACTTCGCGAGAGTCTATAGCTAGTTCACAGTGACCGTGAATGAAGACTACTCGTGGGCACGCGTGGGATGCCACCCCAGCATTGATCCCTGATCTAGAGGTGCATGCTAGACTAATGAAAAAAGGTGTCCAAACTCCCCAATTATTAAGCACAACATTTCTAGGCGCTGAAATAACGTCATCATATAAGCTGCGCGTCAGCAGTGCCGTCAGGGATAGTGCGTCACATATAGGGTCCAAAAATGGGGTCACTGTTGGCGTGCAAAATGTCAACTCAAGGATCGCGTGGCCGACGACATAAATGCGGTCAAGGAGCGCTGTTGTAGCGGACGGATACGATGCAATCAGTCTCGAGACTCGTGCAACTAGCAGGCACCTAACAGCAATAAACCAGACGTGACAGTTGTGTGCTTGTAAGCGGCGTGTGGGTGATAGCAGCAATCCATCACCGACTCCACCGCCGCCACTAATCCCGAGGGCGAAGAAGCGAAGCTGGGCAAGTCAACGCTCTCTGCGCACCGTGAGAGCGTCATGCATTCAGTACAAAGCGCCTAACGCAAGCGTAAGCAAGCATCCTGCGGGCAAGGCGGCAATAACCGAAAAGGAGGTGAAAAGAACCAAAAAAAGAAACGCGAGGCATAACTCAACGAGAGGATCCATCACTCTCGGTCTCTGGCTCTGCGTAGCTCGCAAGCGTCGTCCCGCTTCGAGGCTTCGCGCGCGGCGACAGACTCCGCGCCGTGAGAGTGGTGCCCGCATTTCGACAAGGACCCCTCGTCGCGAGGCGAGGACAACGCGCTCTTCGAAGCGCAGCACTGCGACCGACAACAAAAACAACAACAATGAATTCACTCAGAAGCACCGCCTGTCGCTGAGGCGCTGCAGGCAGCGACGACGACATTGCGTCAGCTTTTATCCGCTACGCCGACACGGTGTTGTCCTCATCCTCCATCCGTGGAACTTCCCCGCCACCTGCCGAGCGCATTTTTACGCGCGCTTTTTTACGCGCCTCGGCGGGCTGCCCTGAAGCGCGGGAAGTGTCACTGCTTCGTCACGTATACACAGCGGAGCCCTTGAGCTTCGGGAGTGCGTCGCACAGACTATTTATGTGATCGTAGTGAGCGTGTATTAAGTATTGATGACATGCCCCGTAAGACGCAGTGAAGGACGACCGTCGTCACGTGGAATAATCAGAGCTCATTTACAGCCTTGGTGAAAAGTCTTCCGGCCGCGTGGTTTATTTTTCATCTGCTTAGCGAGAGCACTTAAGGCACTCCTGAAGCTATAAACCTTCGTAGGTAGAGGGAAACACTTTCTATAGTGCGCCTTGTTTTTTACTGGCGTGCAAGTGCTTCACTGTATGGCTCAGAAGCATACCACGCTGCCTGAAGGCTTTTTACTAAAGCTGTACTTTTAGATGCCCTGAGAGAGCGCAAGTGCTCACGAGGAAGTTCTGGCGAGATCACGGTGAAAAAAAAAAAAAATGACCATATGCGCGATATTACAGAATGACAGGACGGACTGCGCTCAGCTCTGCTTTGATAGTGCCTAGGTGAATAAACGCAGTGAAGAAGCTATGCGAACCGCTCTCCAGGAGGTTGAACTTCGACTGAACCTTCAGTGGCTTTGCCAATCGTGAAATAAACATTTTTCATGTTTTCAGCGTTTAATCCTCGCTGCGTGGAGGCCGTCCTTTCTGTGTCCTTGCGCTCCATGTTTCACGACACAGCATGAATGAACAAGAGCACATATCTGCAGATGTCGATATAGTAAGCTTCTAATGCCTCCTTTTTTGCGTTTTCTCCGTGCAAGCTACATTCACAGACTAAAAAAAAGAGAACTAATTAGCTGTTGCATAGTATTTCAATGTCCTCAGCACGAACTGAGCCAATATAGTAACAGAGCACCGATTAATCTAGTAGTTTACCCTAACATCACGCCTAAATAGTTATTTAATCATGGAACCGAAAGCTAGACCAAAGACATTTTTCCCGCCTGCTTTCAGTTGCCGGATTGTTCCCGATTGAAATTTTTTATTTTGTATTATTTCCTTCCTTTCTAATGACACACGTGCTCATTAGCATACAGTCGTAAATCGTAAGGCAACGCATACACTAGATTCACCGTTATTCGCCAACAAACAACGTGGTTTAGTGCCCTATGAGTTGCGGTCTCGTCTCGCAGTTTCAACGTTCTTGGTTCAATTCCCTACGCCTTCCAAAAGAATTTTTTTCCTTTCCTGATGATGATAATAATAATAATAATAATAATAATAATCGGTTTTGGGGGAAAGGAAATGGCGCAGTATCTGTCTCATATATCGTTGGACACCTGAACCGCGCCGTAAGGGAAGGGATAAAGGAGGGAGTGAAAGAAGAAAGGAAGAGAGAGGTGCCATAGTGGAGGGCTCCGGAATAATTTCGACCACCTGGGGATCATTAACGTGCACTGACATCGCACAGCACACAGGCGCCTTAGCGTTTTTCCTCCATAAAAACGCAGCCGCTGCGGTCGGGTTCGATCCCGGGAACTCCGGATCAGTAGTCGAGCGCCCTAACCACTGAGCCACCGCGGCGGGTTCCTGATGACGCCACTGGAAGCTTTGTGAACAACTTTTCCTGGGCGCCTGATGTTCCAAATAAGACTTCCGACTTAGCGCGTATTGTTTTGCTGACAAGTTACTGTTTCATAGGGGCGGCTGGTAAGAGTCCTGCCAGAAAATTCCTGCAACCTGCGCCTACGTGTTACACCAGTTACAGCTCGTAGGAAAACGCCGTGAAGGCTAATTATCTTTAGAGCAACAAACTACTTCATCTCTCTTATGACTAGTAAACAAAGAGCCAGCCAAAGACCCCCCTCGCTTCGCCTGTTTTCAATGGACAACTCTCACAGTCTACGAGTGGCAGAGCGCACTGCGCAACACATCAGCGGCGCAGCGGGACTTATGGCGAGACACGGCGTCTCAAGAGGCGATCGAGACACATGGTGTCCAGAGAGAGTGAGAGGGGGGGGGAAGATAAAATAGAGAAAGGAGGAGAGGAGGTCAGCGAGGCGCCGTCGTATCTCGCAACGCGGGCTCCCGCGGCCTGCTCGACGGCGACGTGGAATTTGCGTTCGGCCCGCTTCGACCTGTCATCCGGCTCGACCCCGCTGACTCTATTCTCTCAGCGCAACATCCTGCGGCGGCGGCTTCCGACACGGCGACAGAGATGAACGACCCTCGCGCGCGATGACGCGGTGGCGCTAATCTCTTTTCAAGTGCCGCGCTTGCCTCGGGTGCAGGAGAGGACAACAGGGGGTTGGGGAGTGGAAGTGAGGGAGAGGCGATAGTTCATTTACTGCTCATCATCGTGGAAACGATGCGCTCGACGCGCGTCAGGTGCTGGGAACGCGAAAACGATATAGCTGCTGCCGCTGCGGCTGCGTTTTCCACTCGCATTCGAGCTTGCGCGCGACCTTGCCCCCGCTACCTCTCGCCCTCGCTCTTACTCACCTTTGGGAAAGGGTGAGAGGGAGGGCGGTTGCATTCACGCTCGAGAGGATATCGGTTTTAGAGTACGCGCATAATTGGCCCGCGATGCGAGGATGACGCGAAGATGCGCGAGTGAGCGCTTGATTGCCTCGTGGACATGGTCGGCTCGTTGGTGGGCTCGTCTGCGAAAAGGTGACCGCGTAGGTCCCCCTTGGTTTATGTTTTCTTTTGCCGCCTTTTCCGGCGGACTAGACGGACAGAAACCCTTCGGGCTGAATGAGCCTGGCGAGGGAACTGCACGGAGAAAGAGAGCCGCCGGTTGTACGTCACAAGAAGTCGTTATGTACGAACGCTACACATCAGAAGAGATGCGAAGTGAAGGGACACGGAGGAGGTGAGAGGAAGCCGTAATAATAATAATAATTGCTTTTGGGGGAAAGGAAATGGCGCAGTATCTGTCTCATAATAGCGTTGGACACCTGAACCGCGCCGTTAAGGGAAGGGATAAGGGAGGGAGTGAAAGAAGAAAGGAAGAAAGAGGTGCCGTAGTGGAGGGCTCCGGAATAAATTCGACCACCTGGGGATCTTTAACGCGCACTGACATCGCACAGCACACGGGCGCCTTAGTGTTTTTCTTCCATAAAAGCGCAGCTGCCGCGGTCGGGTTCGAACCCCGGCCCTGTTTTCGAATTTACTGTAAACGCGTTCCTCGTGCTAGCTTATCGTTCGAATCGAACGATGTATACGGATGAAATTGCGATCAGTGCCACCCCAACATATTCCTTTTCAGGAAAAGCTTCACCGTGATCATGAATATTCTTTAGCTTATTGAAATACTTCTCCTGGACATGCATTTTAAGCATAAAATGCTTATGACCCCCCCCCCCCCCCCTCTTGTCATCAATCTCAGGGCCAACGTCGTCTGAACCATAGAAGAACCTGGAGCCGAACCTGAAGAGCAACCTATCCAAAACATTCCGATCTTTTCCGCTGGAATGCTAGACATCAGAAAACTACTTTTACTATAGTTAAAGCCCTGAGTGTGATTTGAACTATCGTCGGTACAAACAGGCCAGCTTCTCTTCCTGATGCTTCAGATCACTCGAGCATAGATTTAACAAGGTAGCCTCTTGAGCCGAATGTTGTAAACCGTCGTCTCTGCCATCTATCAACCTTTCATTCTAGTATGCTTCCGAATGCTCAATGCCAGGTCTCCGCGTGTCCCTGCAATGAAGCCGCCCGAGTCAAGACATCGAAAGAGTCGTCTATGTGGCCAACAGCTGCTTCATGTAGCTGCGGGTAGGCGAGAAGCCGTCCAACGCGTCGTTAAAACCGATGAAGAGCGGGACGAGCGCTTCGACTCGTCAAAGAGCGAAAGCAGCAACGGGCGCTGTGCGCCCTGCCCAACACGGAAAACAGAAGCTGCTGCACTCAGCCGCACGTAAATCACCCAAATCGGCAAACATGACGGAAGCCAATAGTCACCGAAACCGAGGAGCACAGGGGATGTTTATTTTTTTTAATTGTGGTGCTCATCAAGCAATGGGAGATTAAGTGGGCAATTATTTTAAAGATAATTGATTGGAAAGCAAAAAGATACATCCCCTATGCTTCTTGGCTTCGGCGACCGTTGGCGTCCGTCAGGTGTGTCATAACGAGCGCCTCTTTTCCTTTCCCTTGTCTGCTCAAAAGGGCCAACGAAAAACGAGCGTGCTATCTAAGAAAAGCGGCTGATGGGGGAGGCTTCTCCGGCCCCGAAATCAGCCAGGGAGGCCATGCGCGAAAGAACAGACGCGGCTGAAGAGGGCGGCGCATGTTCAGCACGCAATAAACCTGGCCGACAACCGAGTGCGGCCCACTATCACCATCTAAGAGGCGTTCTGGAATGCGCTATACCTTTCCTGCAATGCATCTCACGCTTAGGCTTCATCTCGATGGTGAGATATACATTCCCCTCCCCCTTCCAATCCCCCCCCCCCTCCCATTTTTTTTCGGAAAACCCTTCCCGCATCCCGAGAAGACGAAAAAGAAAGCAACTCTCACCACCGCCATCGGTACGTAATAATTTTTTTAGAATTTCACGCTTATTGCATCATATGACACGTGGTCCAGTTTTGTTATTTCTTTCTACCTTCTCCAAAAGTCAGGTTTCGGTTTTGTTGGATTTCGGTTGCCGTTAAGCAAGAATTTGAGTAGAAGCTCTCTCTGATAATCACCGCAGGAATGTGAGCGCCGTTTTGTAAGAGTGGACAACGAACATGTCGGTGAAAGTGACCCTAATGACCTGTCACACCCGAAAGCACCACTAAAAACCACATAAACACCACCTGAAAGGCGCCCGCGACTTCATAAGAAAAACCTGCAGTGTTGTGCTGATTGCAATCCAACTCTAGTCTGAATAACAGATTAAAAGTCAGGAAAATGGGGCGAATTCTTTGTATCAGCATTCAAATATATTGGTTATAAAAACAATAAAAACGGCAATACATATAGCAGCGGTCACCTTTCGGTTTGCTTTAATAATTGTGGTTTCAGTCTTGCTTAAGCCCGTGTAAAGTTTACGCCAGCCGTTAAAAAAATGCCGAAGTTATTTTTCCGAACAATTTTGTTACGTATGATCGCTTTTACATTGTGTTGGATGAGTTCATGCATTCGGCCAAATTAGGAAACCACATGGAGAACAAAGGCACAGCAGATAAGCAGTGTGGTGCAGCTAACAGCACTGCATCTGCTTAGAAAGCCCCGGCATATCCATGTCGGCGTTATGCTCACGCTAAACGAAAACTAACGCTAACTAAGCGAGCGCCCGGAAAACAAAGAAACCTAGAAGCAGTGAAAGCAACCGCAGCAGGGCGTTTCACGGTGGCTTTTGTTACCTGGAAAGCTATCGCTAACTCGCGAAGCGAGACTCGGGTTAGCACAGAATTTGTAAGAAACCGCATGATTATAGCGCTGATACAGCCGAGCAAAACCCAGCGTTACGCCACAGTAACCCCGCTCCCTCGAACTCGTTACGGTTGAGCTTATCGCAGAGTCAGAGCTTTGTAGTCGACAAAGCGGCGACCAACCGGTTCGCTTGTTACGAGCACGGTATTTATTTGCAAGCTTCGTAAGGAGGCGCTGGTGCAAATGGCCTTGGTACATTTCTCTTTATTTCCATTGTGCCGAAGAGTCGTTACCTGTGTTTCCGTTTCTCGGTACATCCGTGTGTTCCCCGCGAACTTTGTAAAATGGTACGCTAAAGCTCGCCTCCACCAGCTTAACGAGATAAAATGCTCGTTTTATTGGCGCATCACGCGAGTCCCAAGCGCTCCAGTTTGCGAATAATCGCCTCAGCGCAGTGCAGTCTGTATACGGGGAATTGCTTCTTGCAGGAGGATCGAGTTACGCAAAGAAATGCCTTAACGACCCCCATTCGCAAGGTCAGATATCACGAGCAGTTGGATGATACGTTATTACTGACTAGTCTGCTCCCTTGCTGTCTCGAGCAAGCTCCAAATATCCAGTGTGTCGCATACATAAATTTTCCACTAATTTTCCTGCGCAAATGGTTTGCGTTCTAAAGCCCAGTAACGGCTATAGCTTGATAGAAAATATAAATCTATGCGCTTCCTTTGCCTTATTAGTCACTCACTGTTACGCATACATAGCCTGAGCACAATAGCGTTAAGAAGTTAACTGCTAAATTCGGCATATTATGACTTCACTTCCCATTGCCCCTCTACAGCCCAAATATTACTACTACGATTAAGCTAAGTACTTAAACAAGTAATATTTCGCTTAACTCCGCATAAATTTAAGCCGTCATCGGACAAGTTCACGGTCCTCAGTTTATTGCTATAGCCTTCATGTCCTGTCGTCTGCTCAAGCTAGGGAAATATTTATTTTAGATAGATATGCCTTATTCACGTGAAGATCATGTCTGGTCGCCGTGCCGATTGACCACGGCGCATTTCACATCACTCAAGTCAAAGCTCTTCCACAGGCACAGAAATAAACGCCAGGAACCGTGCAACATAGAAGTGAGCAATGCACAAGCGAGTGCAGTTATGCTCTATGCTGAAGCCGAAAATTCCCCTAAGCAGGCTTCAAGATCCATAATTCTTGGCTTTTTTTTTCCACGTAGGTGCTTGGAAACACTAGGAATTTATAAAAACGACAAAATTTTTGTTCTGAACATTCCCTGAAAACCCACGGACTCCATTTTTCTGACAAACTTTGTTCCTTGATTTCCCTGAAAAAGGTAAAGTTCTCCAGTATGCAACCTTACTAGGCGGGTGGACACAACGCGCAATTTTCTGTTCGTTATTTCCTGGTCTCTGCGCGAGAACAACGTGCGTTTCTGTAAACGTCGCTCATTTCGAGTAGCGGTTGTGATAGTGCGTACGCACGCTGCACCGTCCTGCCATCGTTCAAAATTTCGTTTTCGGCATTCCGAAAAACAACGCAAGGAATGAGGCACCCAGTATACCACTTGGAGAAGCCAAGAACGTCTTAAAAGCAAGTACCGCCTTCTTAAAAAAAATGGCGGCGGTTTAACTCTGGTTAAACCTGGAGTGACGCGATAGCTACAGGAGGCCGAGTGGAACTTGGTCACGTGACCAACCACGTGACGAACCACGTGATCAGCCACGGCACCGCGCCGCCGGCAGCTGCTCTGCACCACGTGACAACGTGGCGGCGCCGCCACGCTGAAGGCTCGAAATGCTTCCGTAATGTAGCTATCGCTACAGAAAGTACAATGCACATCGCCTTTGCTTTTAGGCTGTGCAGCGTGGCTCATTTTGCATCACCGGCATTGCAAACCTTTCCAAAGTGAAAGGTACCTCGTTCCCGCACTTCCGGAGCTTAGGCTATGCACAAATGCTAGAAACTCCTTGTCTTATGTGTTTATTACTCAGTAATATCGCCAGAAGTTGTAGGCTAGAAAATATAACTCGAATTTTAAAATGACTTAGTGGTGGTGAGGGAGGGCCAGCAAATTTTGCGAAGTGAGGGTGAGGGCGACAGAGGGTCCTCCCTGCAGGGCTTAGAATCAGACCCATCGAGCTGTATATTTTTGAAGAATACTGTACGCTTTTCTTCATTCTTTCCTCGTGAGTGTCAACCCTTTGCTTTTCGAAAAATTCTGGTACTGTGTCCGGAAGGACGGCTACTGTCATCCCCCTGGCCATACATGACCCTGACGATATATGGTCGGTACTACATGCACCTGGCCGTTCCATACATGACCCGGCCATACTTTACCGGTCTGGTAGTGCACGCTGCTACATGACGACCTTGCAGGAACGGTGCAGCTACTAAAACACAACGAGCACCAAAATGCCTTCCGACCCGGCACGGGCTGAAAGAAACGCGGACACACGGAATAAACAAATACTAACGCGCAGCGGAAAGAGCCTAGCGACAAAGAGCATTTTTTTTTTGCCCTTTTCTCGCACCATTTTTCTTCCCTGGAAGCCAGCTTAGCCTCCCAGACAATTTAATGGGCCGCAACCGCAGGACAAAGCCGTGCAACCACGAAGAACGCAGTGCGGCCGACCGCCGGGTCACAGACGAAACAAGCTAGGATGGGGGGGGGGGGCGAGACGCGGAGTGCGCCCTCGTTGAAAACCCGGGGGGACAGCGCTCGATCGCGGCCCGCGCCGCAAACGGCCACAGACCGGCGTCTGCCACCAAGGCCTTGCTTAACAGGCCGTGAAGCGAGACACTCGGCTTCCTGCGCCGTGTCTCTTACCTGCGAGGCAGAGAACGAGGAGGAGGCGCCCACCAGTAAGCGCTGAGCACCGCTGTTGCTCGGCCCCGCAGTAAACCGAAACCGCTAATGCAGATAGGTAGGGAAGCAAAGGCAGCAACAGAAAAGAAACTCGGACCGATGCACGCGTACGCGGTGTGCCTTTCTTGTGTACACCTCGCCTTGTTTGCACCATTATCGTTTTAACAAGTGTCCCAAACGACTGGGGCGCTGCTGCCCTGCGCTGGAGTTGAGCGCTATGGAACGAACCCGGTAGGGAATGTGTGTACAAGCTGTCATGCGTGGTATGTGCGCAGATAATATTCACATAGAAAGGCGCAGGTGCAGCCTCCGCCAATAGAGCAGCATCTGGTGTGAGGAGAAGGGGGATTTGCGGAGACACGCGGCCTCAACCTCGTTAGCGTGAAAACAGTGTAACCGCCAATTAAGTCGGCTAATTATTCCCCCGCGCTTAGCACCCTTTGTCTGTCGAGGGGTGTGTACAGAGCAAAAAACCATTGAAGGGAGCATAGTAGTCAGAGCTGCGGGCGGGACCGATGACTTTTTCAAAAGCACTAACTGGCCGGCCGCACTCGGCTCTTTGAAGAGAAGTGGGAGTGCGAGAGTGAAGGACTAAATAAAAAGAAAAGAGGCAGACAGGGAAACGAGAAAACAGCAGCGTACTTCGCTCTTTGTTTGTTGAGACTGATAGAGGCCAGAACATGACAGTGTGTCTGAAAGCGACTTGGGGGTTCCGTTCTTGTTCCTCATTGGCACAGACAAAAATATCGTTACCAGCTTGGATCATCTTCTTTTAGCCCATGACACGAGCCGATTCAATATGATGAGCGACTTCAATAGGAATTCCCAACTTAAATAGAATGTGTGATCATATTTGTACCCCATCATGCGCATGTGTGCTCTTGTGTGCGTGTGTTGTCAGGCGACGTGTGATCACCTGCACACAAAAAAGCTGTCGGACCCATAAAACGTGTTGAATATACTCGGGACGCCCTGAGATACGTAGTCGAAGTCCTTGCGCATTGTTCTGGTCATGTACAAAAGGCCATACGCAGGAGCACATCCGTCGTCCATGCCGCCGCGATTGCTCAGTGGTTATGGCGATCGGCTCCTGGCCCGAAGGACGCGGGTTAGATCCGGGCCGCGGCGGTCGAATTTTGTTGGAGGCGAAATTCTAGAGGACCGAGTACTGTGCGATGTCAGCGCACGGTAAAGAACCCCCGGTGGTCAAAATTTCCGCAGCCCATCACTACGGCGTCCATCATAGCCTGAGTCCCTTTGGGACGTTAAACACCCATAAACCAAACCAGACATCTGCCCTCCCCATCCTGCCAGGAAGTACCTGACAACTAGCTACCGCAACGATTTTTTATTATTCTCGCCACCGTCAACGCGCACATTTTTACCTAGTTTTTAAATATGACCGAGAGGCGGAAATTTCTATTGTAAAATTCGACAAGTGTGTTTTACATTTATAATGCATTTATAAAATGTTCTTAAACACTAACACATTCTCAGGCTTTCTGTGTTTTGCCTTTTTCATTCCACTCCGGATAGCGCTGAGATTGCAGCTTCTCGAAGGCTGCGCCTTTGGTCTTTTAAGGCCTTCAACTCTTAAACCATCGAGGCAAGGGTACTTCACTTTAAACGCCTAAATGCGTGCCATGTGTCTCTGAAGAACAACACCCGGTTCGCAGAGCCATTTGAGCTGCCCGTATGACAAAGAAATGACCGCCTAGTATATGCCGTAGAAGTGCAGTGAGCGCAGTGGCCTGCGCAAGCCTACACAGCAGCCTGAGCTTGAAAGTCTATTTGAGATTGGTGAAAGCTACTGGTAGGAGTTGCCTCGAGGTTATTCTGCAGATAAATGCTCCGGCGTACCGACATTAAATATTAATTAAGCTCAAGAATTTCAGATACAGATCTGTGACCTGACAGACCTAGGTCGCCACTCGCACGGTCACCCAAAATAGTCATCGACTGCTCGAAACCCCTTCTGCTGCTTGGTTGCACACTTGGAAATGCAGCCGGTAGCCGTTCATGATCTGTATACACAGGCGTTTGCGAGGTCAAGGCACTTACCAGAATGCTTGGTGATGACTAAACATTCCAGTACTAAATGCACGTTCCTCGATACATCGCGCACGCGTGCACACACAAACCCACACGAAGAAAATAAAATTGTAAAAAGACAAACCCTAGGGCTCTTTGTGTCTCCATTGGAAACATCTTTGAAGCAGCTCAGCCTTGAAATAATAATAATAATAATAATAATAATAATAATAATAATAATAATAATAATAATAATAATAATAATAATAATAATAATAATAATAATAATAATAATAATAATAATAATTGGTTTTGGGGGAAAGGAAATGGCGCAGTATCTGTCTCATATATCGTTGGACACCTGAACCGCGCCGTGAGGGAAGGGACAAGGGAGGGCAGATTTCCGTTTCCTGAACACTAATGCCCACTGGCTTTAGAGCTGCCGAAAATGCACGGTTCACAGATAAAATTTTTTCTCGATGTACAGACCAAGAGGAGGCGAGCGTCTTACAGCCAGCCGGCATATTTGCTTTTGATACACTTACATTCCTAAATTTTTTCGCCGCAGAGCGCCCCCTACACACAGGCAGGTCAGTAGTAAGTCCGAGTTTTCGTTTTCTTTTTTTTTCTAACACTCCAAGCCTCAGCACCGATCTCTTCACGCTCGAATCGTGATTCCGCGCACTCCGATTGGCTTTTTGTGCGCCATGATTCATCGTTGGCCCACTTTTTACGCAAATGATGATGAATCGCGTCCCACAGCTGCCACTCACGGACACCCCATTGTCCGGTCGTTGAGTAAAGAACAACCAGAAACCTAACCCTCGCAATCCGTGGCGTCATTCGTTACGTCAATCCCAGCCGGTAGTCGCTAAGCTCGCGTGCGCAGGACACAGAGGTGCTACAGCGCATGCAATCACCGAACCTGATGCAACGAAGGCTGCACGAGCACCATAGTTTGTACGTACAATCGTACATATACTGGCCGAAACGCGTTCATGCAACATCCATAAAATATGAGCATCATCCGCGCTGCAGTGCGTGTACGTACACAGACAGCGGTGCGCTCTTTAAACCGACGGAACACGCGTGCGCTTGGCGTTTCAAAACCATCAAAGAACTCGCGATTGCGCGCGAGCGCAATTACGTTCCCATGGCTTCTCCGGAGTGCAATATAATGTTTTCTCACGAGGTTTCCGAGCCGATGGCTGAACACGCATGCAGCAGAAGCCTTCGCAGCTGCATCACGCACACTGCAGCATTGATGGTCCGCGTGCCGCGATCTGATGCATGGACGCGGCTTCTGGATGCCGCTGTGCTAGTTCGGCGGCTATAGCGCGCGAGCGGGCGCAAGCTTATAACCGTCGCCATCAATCGATTTCTCTTCCGCGCGCACTGCATGCATGCGTACAAAAGGCGCCTTCTCAAACACACTCTCCAATATATACTGTACGATCGGCGCGGTAGGCCAATTGTTAGCGGGAGATTGATAAGCGCACCGACTGCCGGCTGTATCCGAGGTTTCTTTGCCGTTCGGTCGGTCGGCTGCGAGGCTTCCTGCAGTGCACACTGAGAGAAGCCCAAAGAAAACTCAGCGTACGGTTTGCGCGCGATCGAGCAACCCGAGCGCAGCCGAAACGAGGAGGCGGTAACATCCACGCGCTGCAAACACTTCGCACGGACCCACCACCACCAACCAACCAAGCACCCACCTTCTGCAGGGTAGTTTCTTGAGCGCGCCGCTTTGGAAGCAGTTTGTCAGATACTTCATCAGTGGCTCGATCCATGGAGTCGATATACCGAGAGCGGAACGGGAACCGAGTGCGCTTTAACGCCAGGACGAACGCGCGTGTGTGTTTGTTCGTGCGTGTGTGGGCGCGAGGGGCTCCCGGGATTATTATTATGAGCTCGTGCTTGTGTATATAAGCGCGCTGTGTGATCGGCTTGCGCGCAAGACAAACGACACGCGTATCGCTGCCATCTTCGCAAAGAATGGCCCGCTGTATAGAAGACACTGGATACACTGGTAGGCCGGTCCTTTCCTCTCGATCTCCCCCTTGTTATAGCGCGCATATACGTGCCGCTGGCGGCTATCGGTTTCGCATCGGCGCCTCATAATGAGAGCGCCCATGGACGTGCTCACGCTTTCGGGATAAGTGAACATTTCGCCGTTGAGTCTCGTCAATCTTGTGCGTCTCGTCAATTGGCGTTGCTGCTCTTTTCGATATATATATATATAAAAGATAGAGTGGCCTTCACACGTAAGAGCCTGCAGTTTAATGCTAGTACCACAAATACCAAGGTGAAAGAAAATATCTTGGTCAGGTGGCTGACATTAGAAGCGATATTCCAGTCCGTAGCTCGCAATTTTGTAGCTGTTCGAAACTGACGCGTCGTCAAAGAAAGTAGCATATATCGTAGCCATAAGCCAAGGGTCTACGCGTTTACACCAGGTGAGAGACCGAGGAAGATGGTTAACCTTTAATAAGTTTTCGCGTGTCCAAAGAACACTCTGGTCTATGAGGCACTTTTTATAATGGAGGCCTCCAGGTGAAATTCGTCCGCCTACGCTTTTTTTTTTACATGTACCGCAATGTCCGAATAAGGGTGCACCTCTCACAAAACACGACCGCCGATGCCGGTATTGAAACTATAGGAACCGGTGCCTAGCCGCAAACACATGACCACCCACAGGGAGGCGACATCAAAGAGGAATCATGAGCTTTAGCACGATCTGCTTCTCCCACCGAAACAATTGTTTTAACGACAATGTCGAGTGCGTTCCACGAAGATTCCGCCTAGTGAAGGAGCATAAAGTGCACCACCGAGCTGCCTCTGACAGAAGAAGAGAAAAAAAAATGGAGGGGGCCCTAAAACTCCTCGTAAAGGATATGACGCGATAGAGTAATGGATTGATTCCCATGTATGCGGAAGGTCATCCTATACTGTACATTCATATATCCTAGGAAATCCCCATACCCCTCCAGGCGCAGTGGTGCAGCGGTTAAGCGATGCGCCACTGCCCTGCGGTGGCAGGTGCTGCCGCCGGTGGGGCTTGTGCGGTCCCGGATGCTCTTCCCGATCGACCAATCATTAATTTAAGTGCCGCCTGGCACGGTGGGCAGTTTGCTCACTATCCGGTGAGCAGGCTGTGGTGACGCCGCACGGTCACGTGACCGAGGTGGCTCACCTACCTCATACGTTGCTCTATGCAGACTAAACAAATTCTCACCCTTAAAGGTGCAAATCAGCTGTCCCCAGACGAACACACTTTTGGGTGCTAAAAAGGGTGCAGAGATCACCACCATTCAGGAAGGGTGCACAGCATGAAAGTTTAAAGGGCGTGCATCAGTCCAAGGCTTTTGCTTCATGGGTAGATCAACGTGGACCACCCTTCCAACATGCATTCGTAGAGGTGTTATGGAAAAATAGTACCCTTTAATGAGGGTGCAACCATTACATCCGCTAAAGTATCATTAAGTGCACCCTTCCTTAAGGGTGCTGATCTCTGCACCCTTTTTTAGCCCCGAACAATTGGAAAAGGGTGTTCGTCTGGGGACAGGTGATTTACACCCTAAATGGTGAGAAATTTTTTAGAGTGTGGGGGACCACCGGCCAGAGCCATGCTCGTGATTTTTCCCTCTCAACGCCGACAACGCCGACGCCGGCATTCCTGGGGGACCGGAGACTTTAACGCTATGGCGTTAAATACTACACGATGGCTTCGCTGGGCAGCTTAACAATGCGACGAGTGTACGCAGAACACATCACGCTCGTGTGACTTCATTGCAAGTTTTCAGTGGAGCTCTATTTCCGCTGGCGCTACGTGAGCGACTAGGTCCATTGTACGGTGAACGAAGCGTACCATTCGAGACGAGAGTGAAGGCCACGGAGTACTGCGTGGACCAGCAGAGGCGACAGCTGTCGAACGTTTCAGCGTTGTTTTCTGTTGGATACACAACGTAACATTTTCCAAACGTGGCCTTCTATGCACGTATACGTATACTCTGAAATGTAAACTTTCTACACTAATTGTTCTGGCGCGTTTCTGCGTTTCCGGCGATTTAAGTTAGAAATGTCGCGTGTACTCATTGAGTCAGGAAAGTTTTACGGATATATCTGCAGGTCAGTTCTTATGAGTTTAGTGTGAACTCATCAGAAGTGTCGGCACAAAAACCCCACGTGCACGCGAGGCTCAGCCATAGACAAAAGCTAACGGCACCTCGGCATACCCAGTCAGCTTCTAATGGACAACGCCATTAGAATGGTCCACGCCTTTGTACTCTGTCACATCACATACGTGGCTGCGATGCTTAAGTGGAAAAAAGAACATCGGAAAAGGCTCGAAGTACACATACGCCGAGCTTTCAAGACAGCGTTGGGGCTCCCAGATAATGCCTCCACTGATCTACTCTTACAGCTAGGAGTCCATAATACCCTTGACGAAATCATCGAGGCTCAGCACACAGCACAGGTCGCACGCCTATCAAGCACCAAAGCGGGCCGAGAGATTATCGTCAAGCTCGGCCTGAACACCTTAGCAGAAAGGGACAACGTCCTGCAGTTATCTAAAATCATGCGAGAAGCAATTAAAGTACTCCCCTTCCCAAGAAATGTACACCCGGTCCACAATCAAGGACGAAGACTTGCCCGCGCCAAAGCCCTCGCTGTGGACGCGGCAAGGTTTCCCGATGAGGCAGCTTTCGTGGATGCAACCTACATACCGGGAAAGCATGCCTACTCGGTAGCAGCAATCGACGGACACGGGCGAACGCGCAACTCACTCACGCTTCACACCAAGAAGCGAGATGTAGCCGAACAAGCAGCGATAGCACGAGCTCTCAAAGACTCGAGCTTCACAACTGTCTACAGCGACTCTATAGAGCAGCCACACGAGCTTTCGCCGAGGGCGAAATAGACAAGACGACGCTACGAATCTTAGGCGGAAGTAACATCACCGATCACTGCATCGTATGGTTCCCCGCACACATGGGTAGCTTAGGGGGTGGGCTGCGGAATCTCAACGAGATCGCACACGAGGCGGCGCGAGGACTCATCGACCGCGTCCCTCCGGTTTCCTCCGCTACCCCACATATAGAGTAAAGGGATCAGTTATTCACGTACAACGAGCTCACTAAGCACTTTTATTTAGGCTGAGGAGAGTTTCCTCTCCCGGATAAGAAATTAACCTGCAGCCAGTCGGTCACGTTATGCTTGCTCCAAACGAACCCATACCCCAACCCGTGGCGCATGAAGCACATCGACCCAGAGTACGACGGACAACATGTGTGTGAACAGTGCAGTGAACGTGTAGACTTGAACCATATGCAGTGTGGTTGTGCATCGAGTGAGCCTACGCCAATAACAAGGACCACTGGGACAAAGTGCTAAAAAGTGCTTCACTACACGACCAGCTTCGGGCTGTCCAGGAGGCCCGCGCGGCGGCGGAGAGCTTCGGGCTCTCTGTGCAGACGTGGGAGTTGCCCTCTACACCTGGCGCCTAGCCGAGTGTCCTTCAGGACCCCTACTGTGGGATATAAAGTTTTACCACCACCACCACCACCACCCAGTCAGCTAGTATTCGTTACAACGTATATAGCCAGCATGTGCCTTCATGTGTTTATGCTTTTCATTGACA
This sequence comes from Amblyomma americanum, assembly GCF_052857255.1. Lineage (NCBI taxonomy): Eukaryota > Metazoa > Arthropoda > Arachnida > Ixodida > Ixodidae > Amblyomma > Amblyomma americanum. The sequence continues at coordinate 126,593,705 of NC_135500.1, forward strand.
TGGTTCCGCCCACCCTTCAGAAATTTTTTTTCCCGCGAATTTCCATCCGGGAAACTTTTTTTCATGACTGTAAGCTGAAAGCACCTTTTAAAACGCATATAATGTGGCACCTTAACAACCCTTAGTATAAATAATGAGACGTATTTCCAGCCTTCTGCCAAGCTTTTCTATAATCCACCCGGATCGCGAACCCAGAAAGCTTTGCGTAAGGAGAACCTTTCGGCTACAATATTAAAAGCAATGGTAGGCTTCACATATGAGGAAAATAGCTACTCCGGGTTAAACACCTGAGAGTTATGTGGTCCTCTCGCCGCCAACGCAAGCGCCTCGCATTATAGAGGCGCCAGCTATGCGCTATGCATTTCAAGAGGGCGCCAAGATGGACTCCATAAATGTATGGCTGCATAGAGCAGCGGTCCGCGTACTGTTGCATCTTTATAAGCCCCAACCGGTTTCGCAAAACGCTAAAGTGCCTCCCTCGCCTCTCCTCTTGTGCAAATCCTCTTAACGGATTAACTAAAAAAATAGAAAAGGCTTACTTCCTAAACCCTTCATGCAAAGTAAATTCCATAAAGACGCCGCGTATAGCGATGGAAATGCGTTTTATGACATATCCTGGTATAAAGTATCCACTCCCTTCTATATCTTCTGCTCTGCAGCTCGCTTCTGCAATTTCCGGGAAAGGCGGATAATAAGATCATGGTTTAGCTTTTCACCGGCAAAGAGGATGACAGTCAACGATACGATCCCAAGCTCCCACTCCCAACACTTTCGCGCTCCCTACGGAAGGCCATACCGCGATGACCTTCCGTATGCGTCCGTGAAAGAGTAAATTCATGCCGCTAGTTCGGTGCAACAAACAATTGCAACCCATTTCTCAAAAATTTGAAATGATCGTGTTGTTAATGATATTACGTATCAGCAAAATGCATACTTTTTATTAACTATCGTACCTTTACATCTACACCGCCAGCCACCACAGCCGCGTTTACTCAGATATGCGCCGCTCGCCTGCGACTCGGTTCTGCTTTATAATAAGACGAGGAAATAGAGCTCTGGACATTTGCTTCTAAATCTGAAGCATATCGCATAATGGATTCTCATGTTAAAAACGTTTAAATCGCGCGCCAAGCACGGTTTGCATAAATAAGAGTAACACAGTTGTGTACAGGAAATCATTACTGATAACCATCGCGCGCGCGCGCGCGCGCGCGCACGCACACACACACACACACACACACACACACACACACACACACACACACACACACACACACACACACACACACACACACACACACACACACACACACACACACACACACACACACACACACACACACACACACACACACACACACACACACACACACACACACACACACACACACACACACACACACACACACACACACACACACACACACACACACACACACACACACACACACACACACACACACACACACACACGCGCGCGCGCGCGCGCGCGCGCACACACTTTCACTGGTGTTTCAGACCCTAAAGAGCGTAAGACATGTGTGCCCCCACTCTTCTATGCCGCTGTCTCCTCTTCAAAGACAAGAAGCCATTGTGTGTCAGAAACAAACGACCACTTCTGTAGAATGCAATGGATCCCACGAAGGACGCTGGACAAATCTGCGGTCATCACAGTATAGGCACGCGCCTCTCGACCCCAATGCACTGATGATACATAACTTGCACTGCAGCTCTCGAGCCACCAGACAATGACTAAGGCTAAAAGCGACGGTGCCGCTACGCCAGCGCATCTTCGAACATTACACATCGCTAATATCGGATGAGTTAGCAAAAAAAGTGTCCTGGCACTAAAGCGAATAGCGCATTTGCTATTGACCTAATTCCGTTAGAAAATTAGGGCAGACTGTCAATCGGAAGACCAGCAGCACAATAGCAGTTCTCTAGTCTCCCCTCACTGAATGCCGCTTCTTGGGTCACTACAAAGTCGCGCAAAGTCCCACAAACTGGCCAGAGTTGAAACATAAAAAAAACACGTTGATATAACACAGCACATACGTCATAACTAAGTACTGGGTGGTTTAACTGCGCCTTTTAAGGCGTTATTTCTGCGTGCGTGAAGAGGTTTTCGGACAACTGCGGCAGAACGCATTGCGCTCTGAATCGAGGCTTATTTACCTAAGAAACTGAGCATGTGTGCAATACACTCGAAAAGGTTCATAAACGGCCGTATCGTGGATGAACAGGCCTCCAAAAAATATTCTTTTAACCTTTTAAATATTTTGGCTCGCAATCTGGTCAAACTGAGGCGACCATCATGCCGAATCCGGCGCGAAGCTAAGGCAGTACCTGAAGCCAGAATTTTCGAGGAGGAGGAGGAACAACTTTATTTACGTCATGGCCTAATGGCATCATGACCTAATGGCGCCGTGACGGGGGCACAGGCAGCAAAACATTCCGAACTTTTCCACCTGAAATGTATCTGGCAGAAAACTTTCCCGGGAATAGTGCTCTGAGACGAATGAGAGCCAATGCCGGCGCAAGTAGAGAATCAACACCAACCAAGCACTGATCGGTTCTAATCACTGCAGCCACAATTTAAATCTTCCAACAGCAGAATTTGGCAATCCGTGTACATAACGTTAACTAATGACAGAAAGAAAAGCCTTTAATCTGCGTGCTTTACAGGCGCATCGGCGCGTTGTCGACTGCGCATATCCTTAACGTTGAGGCTAACGACGCTGACTGCTGCGACACTCGCCATTTTTGGGGTCCGTCTTACTCAAAGTCATACCCAAGAATAACGCGGCCCTGTGAATCGGCGCTTGCGCCAGTCGTCGCCATCGCCGAAGCGTCTAGCGATCTCTACATTTTAAAAATTTTCACGCTTAGCAAGCGTGAGTGTCGATGATTTTTTGCACGCTTATTCTAAGCGTGATGTGTTTTCACGCTTGGTAAGCGTGAGTGACGACTGAGAAATCACGCTAACTAAGCATGACTCACAGGAGGAGTAACGCTAGCCAAGCGTGAGTGGAGGCAATTTTTTGGACGCTTGTTATAGGCGTGATGCACTTTCAGCGCTCACATTTGCCATGCGTGACTGGCGATCTCCCGAACGCTGAACGCGAAATAAAGGTTTTTCACTTACTCGATGCGGTATTGTCCTGCTGTGTAGGCCGTCAAAAAACATTTAAAAGGAAGCTGAAAGGAGGAAATTCTTGTTGTGCCGCATTTATGTGCTTGGCGGATGCTTGTAAATACCGATGATTACTATTAAATAGCTAAAACAAAAATAACTTTTATCTCGCGGCTATATGCAAACAAGAACACTGCGCTGGGAGAACGTAACAAAAGATAGCTAGCTTTTTAGAAAATCAGAATGTCATTTATAGTACAAGTAGAAATCAATAAATAGAACATTCCTTCATTAATTCGTTGGCTACTCTTACCATTTTGTACTTACCGGCACATATCGCGTGCTTATGCACTGCTCAAGACCGGCAATTCGTCCTTGTGTGCTATGTTGCCCGAAACGACCATGCCTTCACAACAACGCTTTTCTCGCGTATATACTGAATAACAAGAGGGTTTTTATGCACTCAAAAAGTGGCCTATCTACGCTTATTCACTGTCGTCACCTTTACAATCTTAGCATGAGCCTGAAAGTTCTAAGAAATAAGTTAACATTTTGTTTTTGTTGACATTCTGTAGTTTCATGATATCTTCCTACATATGGACTGCATAGCTAGTGCCGACAGTCCTGCCTGTGAAAGCTGCGGTTGTGAGGAGACCATCGCTCATCTTCTCTGTGAGTGCACTGCATTTGCGAGTGCAAGACATACACTGTGTCGTGCCCTGGACCGCCTCGATCTTCGCCCATTAACAGAGCAAAAGATCCTCGGTCCGTGGCCACAGCAGTCGACTGGCCTCAAGGCATACAAGGAACTCTTTGCCTACTTGAGAACGACTGGATTGAGTGACAAATTGTGACAGCGTTGTGCATGTGTGTGTGTGTTATGCCTTTTTCCCCTTCTCTCTTCCTCCTTTTAGCCCCCTAATCCCTCTTCCCCAGTGCAGGGTAGCCAACCGGAACCCCTTTCTGGTTAACATCCCTGTCTTTCCCTCCTCCTCTTTATCTATCTATCTATCTGCATTACGAGAACACAGCATGACTGCCACTGTGCTGCATATTTGCCGCCGCGACAGCTAACACCACAGCCCACAGCAGCACTGGCTCTACGTACCAGGCAGCAAACCTATTTGTGCTGCCTCCCAGCAATGCAAATATTAATTACACACTACTGCGACTTCATCCGGCAGACTGAAATTTGTAACGGTAACAGAATTGTATCATAAAATATAAGGTTAGGTTGTAGTGCCACCCACAGTCACATGCGATTTCAGTACAATCCTATTAGATCGATGCGTCGCTCACTGTCCTAAGACAAGCGAACTCCAGCCGCGATGTGCAGCACAGACACATTTTTAGTGTGGCCTTAACGCGCCGGTTCTATGCAATGTGACAAGCTTCAACGCGTCGTAATGTGTCGCTTCGACTGTGAATTGCGGTATGCCATATTTATCTCATTTTCGATGCTCTCCGGGGAGAACGGTGGGAGCAGGCGCTTTCTACCCCCACGCGCGAGCAGCCACGAGGCTCAAGGAACGCCGGTGGTACTACTCCCGAAAATGGCCACCGACGCGAACCGCAACGCGGCCACGAAACTTTGGCGCCAAAGAGAAAACGCTAACGAGCGCAAGACGCCGAGAGAGGCGAAACCGGATGACGAACGAGACGACTCACAGCAACGGCAGCGAGAGCAACTCTCCTTACTTCTTGTCATCTCTCCCTGTCGACCATACGACCCGAGTCAAATGGCAGCTAAGAACTTGACCTGACCCTAAGGCGAAGTTGGGAGGTAAATAAGATCTCTTACACATTACTCTGAAAACGTGGTTGCTCGGAAAATATTTCAAAAACATATATTGGGTGAAGACATTAAAAATACTTAGCTTACCTAGATATTCAAAAATGGCCAATGAGCTCCCACAGTTCGCGGACAGCGGCGCCATTGTTGCACATGAACTCTGGGCAGTCGTACTCGGCGTTTTTGCACCTGCTGCGCGGCACACCAAGCCGGTCAACCGATGTCAACGTAGTCATAACATGGTTCCTTTTTCGCCACTCTTCGCCATCAGAAACGAGCACGCCACAGCACACGCTTGAAACGCAGGCAGACACGACGCACAAAAGAGACTTCTATGGCCGGTGGCTGCAACGGCTCTGGCGGTCAAACCACGTTTTCCCGCCAAAATCACCAAGCGAGTGCCAGCTTCCAATGCTTCCGCAAGAAAAAAAAAAGAATAAATGAAAGGAAGACAGCAGCAAATCAGAACCGAGCAACGGCAGCGTCACCTGCCTCCGTTGGAGACATGTATCAGGATATATAGGTATATGCGTGATTGAGGAGAAGGGAGATCTGCCGCACGGGTTTTTTTCTTAGCGTCAGTTTTCCGGTCCTCACGCATGGAATCTTGTATCACGCGTAGAAGAAAGCGAGTGGGGTTTTTTGTACGCACGTCACGCTTGTATGGACGAAAACAACGCTTATTTTCAGTCACGTGATACTCAAAATGAAGTTCATGCCGCCGTAGAGCGCGTTTCACGCTTAAAACCGGTCCGTGGCAAGCCTCTAATCGTGAAAATTTATAGAGTGTATGGCGAATAAATTGTTGTCGTCGTCCTATTTTATCCGTAACCTCTACGCTTCCAATTCCTCGGCGGTAGTAGTGCTGCAGCTGTAGCAGTGCAATGCGGCCAGATGAATCAAGGTACACAAAGGCTCGCTTGTGTTTCCAACGCTAGCTTTGCGTACTTGCGGAGATGAGAAAGCGGCCAGGACAGCCGAACGTGTCGCTGAGGCCGGAGGAGAGCGGGTGAGCGCTCTGGCGAGTCAAACAGTGGAAGCCCAGCCCGAAAAAAGGTATGACTGAATGAACGAGATGGCACGTAAACCCTAAAAAGCAGCGCGAGACTATAAAGCCGGCTTTCTAGCTGTAGAAGATTATCGGCTGATGGGAGTGGCACCTAAGGCTACGAAAGCAGCCAGGGAGACCAGGCGCGCTGCCCAGCTCGAAGAACAAGAGTGGGCAAAGCTCGAGCAACACACATCTAGCAGCCACAATACCCGATTGTGGCTATCATGCTCAGTGAGCTGTCCTAGAATGTCCTACGCCTTACCAGCAGCAATGCATTCAATGCTGACGCCTACTCACGACGACAAGATAGACTGCGATTTTCTTCTTTTTTAGATAACTTTGGGAAGCAAGAGCACCGATTCAGAGGTGATAATTATTCCGAAGGCGCCTGTCGAATATCAATGCTCATCTCATGATTTAGAGGACCCGACACACGACGGGACTGGCGCCCTCATTTAAGGGCTAGCAGTGTTTCGGACTTCTAATCTTCCCTGATTTAAACCAATGCTTGTTTTATCTGTTTTTAGAAGAACGCCCAATTATTTTTTGCCACCCTGCTTTCTGTGGATATTCATTTCTTGCTAAGCTTTTCAGAGCAACCTTTAACCAGAAGAAACTGCAAGAACACTGATTACCTAACGTGAAACAAAGCGCCCGGCTCACATTAATTTGTATTACTAACTCACCCCTTCTTTCTATGGATGTGTACAAAAAGCCATACCGATTGAAGCACATAAGCGTGCGAGGCGTACCGACCACACCACATCTCGTGTTGCGTGTCGGGCTGCGTTTCACTCGGCGGATGCGGGATAAGAAAGCTCACCGACTCTCAGCGAGCTTAACGATAAAGGCTTTCGCGCTATGCAACATGAGACGGGTCCAGAATCGCCAATCGCCTGAAAATCGATGCGGCCTAGACTTGGCGACGGGCCACAGGGCTGAAAGGGTTGAAACCGCCTAATCCGGTGACGAATGTAGTGAATACGCTGGGCGACTAAATAGCGCCCGAGAATTAGGTAAAACGAAACGGCCGCGTAGCCGGAGGCAGTTAGCCCACTCGCTTCCCAGGAACCCGGTTTCCCGCCTTCTTCGACGCAATCCCCGGAATTATGGCCACGAAAACTGGGCCATTTAAATTACGCACCAGTGCAGTGGGAACTTGCGGATAATCTCATGACCTCGCAGTGCCGGGCTAGCGTGACCGCCCGGGCAGAGGCTTATTCCAGGTCTTTGCATAACGCTTGACCTCCTGGACCTAGCAGAGCACTGGAACATTCAGTTTTTGAGCTTGCTTTGAGCGCGTAGTGAAATCGCAGGCATCTGGACGTTATTCTGACAAAGAACCGGAACTACTTTCGCCGGAGGATGCAGATGGCCCGGACGGAGACATGGTGGAGCCATCGAGCAATAAACTAAACGATTGAAACTGTCCTGGTTAGTGGGTGATCGATCACGTTAAGGCACTAATAGCGCAAAAAATGACAAGGAACGGAAAGTGACACACGACAGACTGATGTTGAAACCGAGCAACAGCTCAACGACCCAGGGACAAAGGACAAAGGCAAGACGGAACACAAGGCTGCCTCAGAACGACGCCCTGTAAGTCGCTGTGCCCTCGGCGCTGTGCCGCGTCTTTGTTAGTGTGCTGTTCCCTATCACATAATACCAACTCGCTAAACAGTGTTGTTATATAAAGTGGCGCTTGCGTGCTGCACATTCTATGCCCTATGTCATTGTGGGCTATTAGTGGCTTAGAATAGGTAATAAGTCTCATTAGTAGGCACACTAACACAGCAGAAGAGCAGAGCCGTGGACTTGTCTTTTCACCGCAACACATGCGAAGTTTAAGCCAGCACGATCGCGTATGGGTATGCCGCTTCTGGACGCAGACCAGGGTAAATTCGAAATACATCTCGAATCAAATGTTATAAGGACCGCTAAGGACGGCAAGCTGGCTGAGTTGGGCGCTTTCGTGGTTTACCATGCGGAGGAAAAAGACTAGAACAAAAAGAAAACGCTCATGCTTGCCTCGCATCTTTAGCTCCTCTGCTTTTTTCTTTTTACCAGACTTCTTCTAGTTTTTTTAGAATTCAAATATAGGACCCGCCGCGGTGGCTCAGTAGTTACGGCGCTCGGCTGCTGACCCGAAAGACGCGGGTTCGATCCCGGTCGCGGCGGCGGAATTTCTATGAAGGCGAAATTCTAGAGGCTCGTGTACTGTGCGATGTCAGTGCACGTTAAAGAACCCCAGGTGGTCGAAATTTCCGGAGCCCTTCACTACGGCGTCCCTCATAGCCTGAGTTGCTTTGGGACGTTAAGCCCCATAAACCAAACCAGAATTCAAATATAGACCACTATTTTAACATTCTTCTACCGCAGACTGCTTTGTAGGGTGCTGTGCTGTTTGAAAGTTAAATCCGAGAAAAATCTCACGTGAGTGTATCTCTATGCTCCAGCTACATTGAGCTTTCCAGAAAGACGAAAGATGTTACAAACCCTACACTGAAAAAAAAACGTCAACGTTTTTCAGGGCAATTATGAGGAATGCAAAATTCGCCCCTGCGCAAGCGGAGAACTTTGCATTTCTTCTTAGGATGGTGATGACACAGAAGCACTGACTGCTGGTCCAGTAAGCATTTCGCGATACAAGCGATACAATATCGATTCCTCTGTTGCTTTATATACTCCGCCTTCCGCCTTTTGTCTTTATTCGCTTGAGCAGTCTCTGGTTCCCTGCTGATTTTCATTCTCTCTTTCCTTCAAGGGTTGTAGATGAGCAGTTTTCATCACTTAAAGGCACATGGGGGATGCTGTTCGCGGACAGACTCAAGGGAAGTTTCAGCCAAGCTGTTTCAGTCAGCTTCAGTCAACGCGTACCACCAAACTCTTTTCGTTCAGTGCAGGGAATGCAAAGGGGGTGGAACCTCTTTACTTACGTCTTCAGACGAGTGTTACTTGATCGATATTGCTCAAGCACCAGTTTACCAACATTCAGTTGGTTTGCCGCACGTGACGCAAACAGCACCTCGTGTCTGCGTTCTGGATGCGTCTGTTGCTTGTCTCTCCTTGCAAAGTCTTGTTACAGTAGGGGAGGAGTTACACTGTTTCTGCTGCCGGAAATTACCTTCTAAGAGGGTTAAGTAATTTTAATGCTCCGATACCATTCGCAAATATCTAAACCTAAATTTCTCCTCCCATCCGTGTCGGATGACACCTGTTAGGGTGGCGTGGACTAGCTAACAATGACACTTCGCTTGCCCATAAGTGCACGGTGCGAAATATGCATGCTGCCGGCCAGTATGCTGTTTTTTTGTATGTTGCACACAGGCCGTCTGAATCTTAACAACGGCATCAAGTGAACAGCAGCAGTGAGAACAGTTGAACAGCGCGCTTGTTGCTGCTTCCGCTTATGTAGTTCAGCCCGGGAGCCCGACTAACGAACAGCCTTGCCCCGAGCGTTTAACATCGGCTGCACATCCGCCCCGAAATCGGTGTTACGGCACGGGCGTTACGCTCGCCTGCACATCAGGGTTGTTTGCTCGGCTGCCGCAGCAGCACCCACGCGGCCTGCCCCCCTCCTTGGCACCCCTCCTCCCCCCGAGCGCGTTCGCTTGGGGCTGCAGCTCACGTATCTCGGAGCGGGAATGGACAACGCCACAGTGCATTTGGATCTGGCAGCAGTGCCACAGGTTCCCCAGCTGGATGATGGCGGCGGCAGATAAGAGCCGCGCGCGGGCTTCTCTACGCAGTTATCCCGCATACTTTTGCGAGGAGCCGAGTTTTTGCAGGCGGCGCTGCAGGCGCACTCACGCACGCTCTCCCGCGTAGTCAGCTGTTTGGAACACGCGTGCAAGGGAACGCGGTATCAGTGGCACGTACCGCGTAACCTTTGCGGTTACGCGTAGAAATTTAATCGCAGTCTCGCTGGCAGCTATCACAACACCTTCCTCGCAATTACCGTGACACCTAAGATTATGTTCTCGGAGAGGAAGTGAACCGAAACGGTCACGGCACCCCTTCACGGTTGTTACGAAGTTCGAGGTGCTTGTGAAAAGGAGCGCTTCACTTAGCGTGGTGCATCGAGGCGTTTTCGTGCATTAGAGAGAGGCTCTTTTGTGCATTAAATGTAAGAGTGGAAGATGCTGGCATCCGGTAGAACGTGTCGGGCTACTCCGCATTGCTTTGATGCGCGGACGATGCAAGATGGAGGCAGCAAACGTGACATGCAACGAAGCGGGAAGCTATAATGTCTAGGGACTCGCGGCTTCCCAGTTAAGTGACGTCAACGAATGCACTAAAAGAAACGCAAGCAATCTGCTGTACAGTCCGCGCACTAACAAAGGACATCCTCCTTTCGTATTGCGTGTATGGCCCTTGTTTTCTCTCAACTGCGTCGATCGCATAGTGTACGTGTGCGCAGGTTATCGCGCATCGTGAAGCTCTCAAGCAGCGTCACAACAGAATTGTAAACTGGACGTGTTGATACACGCAAGAACCAGCGCAAACGACACCGCGCAGTTATTGTTTCGTTAAACATCAATTGATAGTGAAGCGATCGTTCCTTACTGTGCACTGTCGCCTAGTAGTTCTACAAATGGATGATACCGTCGCTAATAATAATTAGTGGTTTTGGAGGAAAGGAAATTACGCAGTAAATGTCTCAATTCCCGACGTGCGCCTCAACATCGCCGTGGGGGAAGGGAGGAAGGTGAGAGTGAAAGAAGAAAGCAGGAAAAAGCTGGTCGAAATTATTCCGGAGCCCTCCACTACTGTTGCTTAATACCGCTTTTGGTAGCTAACCTGACTTTCGCTGGTGAACACTCTTGGTCGGCACCATAGAGGAAGGAAGGAAGGCCTCAGACGTTGCTGGCACATACCCACTACGGGGGAGTGGCCAAGACACAGGCTGTTAATTACTGGATACAGGAAAGTTTTGGCGGGAAAAGGAGTGGCAATAGTATGTAGTCTGACAGATTGGAAGAGGGAAGGAAAGGGGTCCAGTTAACTTAGAGATCGAAGACGGGACAATTGCTTAATGTGCATAATAGTACACAATGCCTGTAATGTTTCTTCTTCTTTCATTCCTTTCTATATAGCCGGTGCTAGCCGTGTTTACGCACTACCTCACCTTTTCTGCAAGGCAACTAAACTCCAACACCTATAAACATTGCATTGAAAGCCTTAGTAAGGCGCTGAAATCTAGTAGTTTCTTAGTGACCTTATCACTTACATGCAAAGGAGAATCAACATTAGTGGTCGCCACAGATGGCCCCGAGAATTGCGGCGAAAATAATAACGAGTATCAAAATAATCAGCTTACCGTAATTTTACGTGCTAAAGCCGAGGGACCAGCTTAGGAAGTATACGTTAAATGTGTTCCGGATTAATCTCGACTGCCTAGACTTGTTTAACAAGCGCCGAAAATTTTAGCAAACAGCCGCTTTTGCGTTTCGCTTAACCGAGGTGCCGCCGTTTCGGCTAGGATCCAAACCACGATCTTACGCTGAAATATGATTTAAAGCTTAATATCAGACCCGCCGCGGTGCCTCAGTGGTTAGGGCGCTCGACTACTGATCCGGAGTTCCCGGGTTCGAACCCGACCGCGGCGGCCGCGTTTTTATGGGGGAAAAACGCTAAGGCGGCCGCGTGCTGTGCGATGTCAGTGCACGTTAAAGATCTCCAGGTGGTCGAAATTATTCCGGAGCCCTCCACTACGGCACCTATCTCTTCCTTTCTTCTTTCACTCCCTCCTTTATCCCTTCCCTTACGGCGCGGTTCAGGTGTCCAACTATATATGAGACAGATACTGCGCCATTTCCTTTCCATAAAAACCAATTAATTAATAGTAAGCTTAATATCAGGTTGCTACGTAGCTGCAGCGTAGTGGTAATGCATCAATTAAAGAATTCGAAATAATTTTTTTTCACACTTTGCGTTGCTCAGGAAAGCATGCAAGCAAGGGGAACATGTTGTAAGGCTAATGTAGAACATTCAGCTTTGCGTTTATTTTTTCTTCCGTCCTTGCAGCCGGCAGTTGCTCTGAGCTCCGAAGCACTCGAGCTTTTTTTTGTTTTCCTTAATAACCCAGCGCTCGCGAATGGATAACCCGTTTCCTCGATAATTATTGCAAAGCGCCCTTCCGTGACTTCTGCGCGCGAGCTGCGTGAAGAGCGAGTTAGTTCAAGAATGCGCCGCCTGGCGGTCTTGTGGAACGACCAGGCGTGACGGCCACATAATGCTGTAAAGCAAAAGTAAAAATAAGAAAACTGAAAAATGAGAAGGAGTTGTCGGGAGTTTTGCCAGCCCCTTTCTGGGCAACAAATAGGCGGTCGCGCGAGGCAAACCCATTTCTCGCACCAACGAGCGGAGCACGACTTGTAGTGCTCTGGGGGCACGCGCGATTGAGTTGTAAAAGCCAGCACTCTTCATTTGCGAGCGTCACGAAAGTGTTGGCGGGGTTACGTCATGTTCGAGTTTGTTACAGCTTCGGCGGCCGAACAAATTGAAACGAGTTGTACTCTGGTGTCGTAGAGGCAACGAGGAGACCGAGACGGCGGCTCTGAACAACAGACTTGAGCAAACTGCAAGAGCTGGAAATGGGTTTGTGCAGCAGCTGACAGAATGTTTCAGTTACCAAAACAAACGTGGTTGCCACCATTGCTGGTGTTTTTGCTTGAATTGAACAAAGCTATCCTTATCCTTACTTTAGGAGGACAGGGTAAGCCCTATCCTTGCTTTAAGGAGACAAGGTAGCCCTGTCCTTGCCAAGGTAAATACCTATCCTTCCCATTTATTTTAGGGCATGTTCTGACACGCTTTTCTCAAAAACAAATAGAGATAGCGGCTACCTTTTTATATCATCTTGATGGGCGATTTGTCGTTTTTCTACTGAACCAATACCATGATGCACAATTTTAATACTAAATTTTGTGATCTCCTTTTCACGAGAACTTTTCGTATTGCGGCCTCTCTATATAATCGAAACGTATAATTTCATACGCCTGATGTTCGTTTAGTATACATAATATAAAGTGCAGGAAAATAATTTGTCTTCTATCTGGTTTGCTTCGGCAAATCATCGGTCTCGATGAAACGAAAATCTTGCTTTCAGATAAATGAGTATACAGTAACTTCATTTCAAAATTTTTCTGTGTGCAAAAATTTGCTGACGGATTTTTTCCATAGGCACAACCCCTATAGTCATCATTTAACTCATATTTGCGTTATTTTACCAGTCATTTGGCGTCCTGGGCTTGTTTTGTTACTAGCTATTTTGCTCGGCCAGAAGATCAAACTTGACGCCGGTCAACTTCTTTCAGCTGGCAGGAAGTGTTACGGATTAGGTATAGCCAAAAGACTTCCAGAACCTTGGCTTCTGCTAAGCGGCTGCCATAAAAATGTATGACAGCATTTACTTTCGACATCCTTAGTGACTCTTGCACAGGAGAGGCATTTCTTGGGAGCTTGAAGGACTAAGAGACTAAAACTTGGAGCTTAGGATCTTCATGTTTGCTGCCAGGTATGATTTTACTACAACTGAACTAAGAAACATTCACTTCCGGTCATGGAATCGTGTGCAAAATGGCAGGCCAAACATCGCCTCCAAAAAAATGTGGCTCGGCTGCTCGCTTCCTCCTTTCAAAACTATTCCTTAAAAAAAAATATAACGCGTCGGAACAAGTGCGATACTAGAAAAGGCGAAAAAAAAAAGAATGCCCTTTCAGGAATGCAACAGAAGAAAAAAAAATCGATGTTTACTACATTCGAATGAGTGCGAAAGGACTGATTCGAATAGCGGGACACGGAGTGCTCGCGCTTTGCTAGGCTCCGAACCAACGGATTAATGCTTTCGCACTAAAAGCCATTTTTTTATTTTTTGCTGACCCTTCGGAACCTTTCCGGTGCCGTTAGTAAACTCTTCCTTTACTCTGCCAGTTCCCATGCCTATTCTCATATAACCACTTCTACCGCTCACAATTTATTTTTTTTTTCTCATATCCATAAGGAGTTGCTATCACAGGAAGCCGCTGATATCACATGTTACTAATACAACACGAGCGCAATAACCTATTCATAATTAGATAGTTTTCGGAATTCCCTGTGTCCATGCGTCTCACGCGCAGGGAGTCGGAAACAAATAAGAACAGCACCCCCAAGGCTACTGCGAAACTGTAAACAAGTAACTTAATCATTCATTTTCACCCAACGCAGAACTTACTTTTCTAGTATTGAAGTTTCACTCAGACCTTCTATAAGAGCAGTTATTCGCGTGTGAATGTGCGTGTATGAGCCTGCGTACGCGCGTGCTAGGGAAGAACGTTGCTCGCAGGCTATGCAGATTCGTTCGTGTTCTTTCGTGACTTTTCGGCTTTAGAAACGATAACTGTTACTTATGCAATCATCGCGGTACAACAAATCATCATCAGTGAATCACATGTCCGGCTTTCTTGAACTGCACATATTCTGAGGCAACTGGGATATTGTAGAATAGGTTATGAACACATTGATGTGAATGGTTTAACCTTGCGATGCGCAGCAAAATCTTGCTTTTGAAGTTTTTCTGCGCTCGCACCAAGTAGTCAAGACTGCGATGGAAAGCCAATGGCACGCGTTTTTCGCAATAAATATCACAAAACCACAAGAAACCCGTGCGATGTTCTGCGGGCCTATTGATTGTTATGGGAAAATCTTAAAATATGCGAAAATTTGCGTTCATAAACAACTTCCCATTGAAAAATGAGGTTGTCCAGAATTTCTGCGTATGACCTGCGCATAACTTTGTTTTTGCACTTCCCAGCACTGGCATCCATCATTTCACTTTCACACGCACAGGTCCAACCAAATGTTCGCACGAAAGTCGGACAGCCACAAGTGTATAATTCCCGAGGCCACACCGGTACAAATGTAATCGCTGCCCAATGCAAATCTCCCTGGAACGAACGTGGGCCACACGTTCCGCTCGCAAATCGATTCCAAGAGAAATGATCCTGAAAGATTTACGACCGGCAACCTTAAAAACTGTGACAAATGATCTCCGCACCTACCTGTGAACACAAAAATGTTTCGACTCCAGACGCGCCAGGCGAAACCGACGGGTCGCCGAAGGGGAACTTTGCACCCACGAAGCCGATTCGCAGAGGCGATCGCAGTTTCCGCAGGGCAAACAATACGGAGCACAAAGCGGCAAGCGTGTAACCAACTTGAGAAAGCACACTAGCCAACAACGGACGCACACCGAAATAGCGAACAGCGACTACGGACGCCTGTTGAGCACACGACACAAATGTCGAAGCGCCCACGCGTAGAACTATATGCCGTCGTCGCGGGGCAGCGTCCACGCGCTACAGCGCGCGGCGTCGTCGGGAATCGCTCAAATCGATTTTGCACTCCCCCCCCCCATCCCCTTCCCTGCCCCCACCTTCCGCTTCCCTCCCCTTTCCTTCCGACGTCCCGGCCGTATACTCGGCTCTTTCTTTTACTTGCGGTATACCTATACGCACAGACACGGGGACACGTGCCGATTCCGCCGCACTCTCTCTCTGCTATCTCCTCCCACCCCACGCTTGTCTCTCTCCATTCATCACGTAACGGAACACCCCCGCCCCCCAAAGCAACACTCCCCCCCCCCCCCTCCTCTTCCCAACCCCTACGACAACCACTCTCCCCTTCCCGAACCGACCCAAGCAGCGACCACTGCAATGAATGCGGGCCGCCGGCGATCGCCGACACTAGCACGCTTTCACTTTCCAAGCGCGCTGTCCGCAAAAACAATAACAGTCAGCGGGAAGAATGAAAGGAAGTAAATAAATGAAGAAAAAAAAATGTTGACCTCGGAACCGTGGCTGTGCCGGAACAGTCCGGTGCCTTTGGTTATAGTGCTGAAGGCGGGGGTGTGTAGAAGTCGCATACACACTCCTTACATTGCTTCTCCTCGTCATCGGTCCGTTACCTTGAAATCGCTTTTTGTGTTCGTATTTTCCAATTTTTGAGATAAATCGCTCAGGGAAGAGAGTGAGAATGAAAGAGAAGTACGTGAGGTGAGACATATACACACGCACACACACTCTCTCGTGTGCGCCTCTGCATGTCCCGCTCACTGGGCGTTATTATAGCTGCTGTGTTGACAGCGCCCGTCGCCATAACGACGCAAAACAGCCGAAGTATCGGAGTCGCGGAGCCAATCGCAGCCGCAGGGTCGCGTCGTTCAAGACTGTCACGGATGGACACCGCATGGCCCGAATGATGGCATAGGCTGTCCCGGTTTTTTATTTATTTTTTTGTGTCTGGCGGTGTGAGTAGCGGGCAAGGTCTATGCTCTTCCGAAAGAAGTTCCAGGTAAAAGCTTTATATATGTGAGAGCCGTGCGGCGCGGGGAAGTTTCCGCGAAGTCAGTGATGACCGTCATTCCTCCAACCGTTCGAACAAAAAAAAAAAAAGAAAAACTGCCCTCGTTTTTTTATGTGCGTCTTTCGTTTCTATTCACTTCTCTCTCTCTCTTTCTTTCTTTTGTTTAAATGCAACTCGAGCCTGGAGTGCCAGCCTCTCGCCATTCATAGCAAAAGTACATCTCCAGTGCTATAGAAAACTTTTTAAAAAAGAGGCAATTAAGAAAACAGAATCGACGAAAAGAAGGTGTCAGTGCCTCGCTTCGTCAGCAGTCTTCTATTGCTTGGCCCTTCGTAGAACTTGTACCTTCTTTTTTCAATTTATTCTTTAATTTTGTTTTTAAATGCTGTTCGCTGTACGCCCTCTGCATACGGCGTTTCATAAACCCCGTCCTGTGAAACCCAGGAGCTTTTCACTTCGCAAAAGAGCTCTCTCATTTTTCTCTTTGACGCTTCGTTCTTAATCTTGGGGGAACAACTGAAGAATTTCCATGTGATGAAATTTCTGTGCACGTTAAAGAAACCTAGTCGGTCGAAAGGTCGAAATTATTCCGGAATCAACTGACCCGAAATAACAATCAAATTGCGAAGAAATTAACTACGGCTTCCTCGCAGCCTGGGTGTTTCTTTTGGATCTAAAACAGGTATAATTGATTAATTTATCATCCCAGAACCAAATCTATCTCAAAGCGCAATGCTACTTCAGTGAGACGGCAAATGCTTCATGTTGAAAAGAAATCCTTGCTGTATCTTTTTGACAAAGAGTATGTGTGAAAGATTAATGAAAATCTTTCACTGCAAGATGCCCCTAATAGACGCTGTGGACATGCGCGCGCTTTAGTCGCACTGCGCTGTTATGTGACCGCGGGGCCGCTTGTAGGTGGCCGCTGCACAACTGTGTGGAAGTCAATCTTAGAAACATGAATTAGACACAAGTGCTCTCAGGTTCATTTCCTATATGTATCCTCGGCTTAGTGTTGCGGTGCAAACACCTTGTAGGATGCATTCATAGCATTGCACACGTTCGTGAAATGTATCTCGTACAGCTGCGCTTTTAAATAGTGTTTCGAACATTTCTTTAATTTATATTTTAATTTAGTGCTAGTCTTGTTGTTAGCTTGTTGTAAACAGACGCGTAGCACCGTATCTGTAAACTTTTTGTATGAGGGACATTGGTTTATCTATGCATCGAATTCAACACAACAGCCCACTGAAAAGAAAAATTGCAATAAATAACGAAACTCGAAGGTGTCCCCTACAAATAGGGCGCACACTGGTTGCTAGAGCGACCTCGCTCTAACTTTGTCAAGTTCCTTGGCAGACTCCCTAGATAAACTATAGAAGGCAATATTTCAAGCAAGTTTTGGCGCAAGACTCGAGGAATAGCGCAGTGTGTGGCAGTTATGATTGAGGTCATTCTATATTTAAGAAATTGGCAGTTCCACGCTAGAAGCTAACTGAGTAGCGAACATCGCTTTAATCTTGAGGAACGCTCAAACAGTTCATTATCGCAGAGTTTTGGCAGAAGGCTGTGAACGAATTTCACTATCCTTTCACCTATATCTTTGTTTATCTCCACATACATTCGTTAAAAGAATTGTGTATTAGGCGCAATTCTTTTTCTCCTTATCGTTTACAACGTGTAAATCAAACGGCATTCCAACTGGCCCAACCTCAGTTCGAGAATGTTAGACTGACGGCGTAGTGCAATGTGAAATGTTTAACAAAACTGGCTCTGGAGACCGATTCTTTGATGCACTTACTGGCTTCCATTTGAATATCTGAATGGCCGGCGTTCAGCGAAAAAGAATGCGCAACTTGGAAGCTCTACGGGACCGTTCAATCTGCGACCATATACAGGTACACAAAGAGCTGGAGTGCCACTTATATAGGCTGGTCCGCACCGCCACCATACCAACCTTCTACAAAAATTCTTGTTTCGCACATCAATCGTGTCACCGCCTTCATGGAGCCGTGCTTTATTCTGCCAGAAATGGAAGTGTTTCCATTCCTGCCATTCCGGATTACATTAGTCTCAAAAGGAATCCGTAGTAATTGACCTAATTGTACCCTAATTGTACCCGTCGCGGTGGCTCAGTGGTTAGGGCGCTCGACTACTGATCCGGAGTTCCCGGCTTCGAACCCGACCGCCGGCGGCTGCGTTTCCATGGAAGCAAAACGCTTAGGCGCCCGTGTGCTGTGCGATGTCAGTGCACGTTAAAGATCCCCAGGTGGTCGAAATTAATGCGGAGCCCTCCACTACGGCACCACTTTCTTCCTTTCTTCTTTCACTCCCTCCTTTATCCCTTCCCTTACGGCGCGGTTCAGGTGTCCAACGATATATGAGACAGATACTGCGCCATTTCCTTCCCCCCAAAAACAAATTATTGTTATTATTAGTAATTGACCTAACATTTTCGGCTCCGTCCTTCTCCTCATTGTGTCCCAGCTTTCCCCGCCTTCCTTCCAACTTTCTATTATTGTCTTTCAGTATCCTATAGAAATAAGCCAGTTAATACGAGTGCCTCGGTTTCAGTTTCTGCTTCCCAGTATTTTCCACTGCCTTCATAAGAAAGGTTAGGGAAATATGCGAAACAGCCACGACTCAGCATTGGGGAATAGGGATGCGTGTTGGTCCTCGACACGTATAGCGAGGCATTCGTAAACACCTTTCCTCAGTTCGCCAAAAGAAAATTAGGGCAACTTGGGTTCACTGATTAATACTGACGTATACATTCACATTTCTGCCGTTCCCCAAACAGTCACGTCGCTTCGTGAAACGGCGAGATGACTGCTGTCAAATCAGGCGCGACAAAGGCAGGGAGGAAGCGAGACAGACCCCGTCCCCGACAATACCACCAGGGGTCGTACGCGGTGACTTTGCCTGCTTGACAGCATGCGTGCAGGGTCTTTCCAAAATGTCATGGGCGCATCACACGAGCCAGCCCGTATAGTCAGAACAGGCACTCGGCGCACACGACAATAAAGCTTGGAAACATAGAAGTGACAGGAAATCCCTCTACGTAGAGCCAGTGATTATTTTGTTTTGAGATAACCACGCACACAAGCGGTTGCGCTGTAACTCTGGAGCAAGTGTTCCCTGTGAGGTGCCGCCGGACGAGCTTTGTATAACGACGGAATGCGGTGTAGTGGATACGCTGCAACGCGCCTTTCTGCCTCCCTGGAGCACGCATCTCGTGTCCCACCGAGTCTTGAATATCGACAGCTTGCATTCACTCGCGCTTCGGAACTGCTCATCAAACGACACTGTTATGTTCTCTTTTTTTTCTGAACGAATCAATGAAAAGGGACAGCTGTGGTTTACCTATGGGCTGTAAAATCAGCGCGGCCATGCGACCATACCGACCTCTGAATTCTTAATTAAAGTTTTTAAGGACGCCACTCCCGTTATCTACAAGAACGGTCACTAAAAGAAGCTCTGCTTATTGTGAGCTGAATAGACATTGAATAGACGGGAAGCGCAAGCAGGTTTATCACTGCTGTGTGATAAACCTCCTAGGGACAATAAGAGAGCGAAAAACGAAAAAAAAGCACGATATATAGCGTGTACGCATCGAAATATGTGCAGTCCGTAACAAAGCTTCTTTCACGAGCAGAGTTGCTAACACTGGCTTTGCGCAGAAAGTTTGCTAGGCATAATAATTATCTTTATCAGATCTATGACAGTACTTTCAATTTGGACTCCAGCGTGTATTTGCGGCCACCCGGAGGACTTTCATCTCGCGCTAATCTAATCACCCCTTTACAGTTATGTCCTACGTACCAAGAGTTGACGTCTGGAAGTTTTCGTTTGTGCCTAAAAGCTTTACGGAATGGAGTAAGCTTGATCGACACGTGTTTGTTAAAACTAATTCACTAGAAACTTTTAAAAAAGTTGGAACTGTGTTGTGTTAGCTGAATGAACCCTTCCGACCCCGTAACAGCACGGAATGGCTAGAAGTATTTGTACAAAGTCTGTAAAGCGCATCAGAGGCTCTGTATTCCATATAATGCAACGCCACTGGAATGGGCTTGTGCGCTAAAGCATGGCGATGCCATATAACACAAGCATCAATGTAACGAAGCATGCTAATAAGCAGCTGCAGGTTAGCTCATACTTCCCCTTCCCTCTCCTAATGGACCGGCAGTGAATAAATGCCTTCGCAGAAAATATTAGTCCAAAATGGAATCGAACTCACAATGTCCGATTTGTCCTTTTTCAGAAAGACGCCCTTTAGCTATAAGTGCGCTCGATGTCATTGAACGTTGAAGAACCTATGCTCGTCGAAATTATTCCAGTGCTCTCCACTGTGGCGCCTCTTTCTCTTTCCGTTCTTTCGCTCTTCGTTCTTTCGCCGTCGTAACTGTTCGTTGCGATCGACGGAAACACTTTAACAGAACGATTTTGCTACGTAGCAGAATAATGGACCATTAACTTCAATATTTCCATTACATTGTCTTACATTTTTTCTAATTTTGAAATTTTTGCCCAGGAAAGCTGGACATGGACAAATATACACAAACACAGAATACAAACTGGAAAAAAAAAATTCCAGAAATATTCTTCGAGCTCCTTTGTAAAGTCACTACATTCAATCACTGTTACCGGCAAGGAATTACAATTTCTATGACTTATTTAGAACCTCTGTCAGATATCGTGTGCAGGATTTCGATACCTGATTGAGAACTCCAAACATGTAAAATAAAATTCCAGTTTTGGAACGCCTCAGTTTCTAGCAGTATTAAAAAAAAATTGGCGGTGGTTTAGCCCTGGTTAAACCTGGAGTGACGCGATAGCTACAGCTTGACGAGTCGAACTCGAGTCAGTCTTTTGCCCCTCCGTTTCGCTGGGAGTTCCTTCTTCACCTTCGTCTTACTTGACACGGCGCATGCGCCCAGTTGTTGCAGCTCGGTTTCGCCCGTAGCAGCAGCTGCTCCGCACCACGTGCCGCCGCCACGGTCACGTGTTACCGCCCCGCTGAAGGCTAATGTAGCTATCGCTACAAAAAAGGGCGAGGATAATACTGATATTTTGTTTTCAATTGTCACGAAGTTTTAACTTGCTACTTTCATCTTCGAAGCCAACAGATATGATTCAGATTCGTTCCGCGACTAGTGAGTGCTGTGAAGCCGCATGCGCTGCCGTGCTTATCTACTCCGGGCTTACCTGATAAGCTACGTTATCGCCTGAGGTATCGGCGACACCCCTAACCAGGAGGGGGGGGGGGCTATAAAACCAACTAACATTTCAATAAAACCAGTCCATTCTTCGCCAACCTCGTGTCGATTCACTTCAGTGACAAAAACCCTTCTATTGTTCCCCCGTTTGTATTATCAGGGCTTTTCGAAGTAAAGCTACTTTTAATCTACACTCTGAAGGCACAATAGCAAACAAAAATTTTATTACAGCCAGCGCATGCTTCGTACAGCCCCAAAGTTGCGGACTGATCTGAGTCCTTACTTACTGCGACTGACTTAGCGCATACGGTGTTCAGTATATACGAATACGAACAAAAAAAAAGCGACCGCAGCCGGCATGCTGGCAAATAAAAACTATGTGCTTTCAGGCCTTCCCTATGCGAGCATTCCTAAACGGCAACGTTATCGCATTTTCCTGAGCCGACTGCGACCACCCCGTATGGAAACTCGTGATACGCCGTTCGTCTATTCTTTTTATTTGTCCCGGAAACATTCTTCCCCTGACGTTACCATCGCGTGACGCGAGGTGGGTGTCTTTCACCCGCAATGTTCGGTTCTTAATGTGCGCGGATGTCCCGGAAGACGGAAGTGGGGCTTGAGGCTCTGACGACAGCCCCGAATAGCAAGAGGCCAACAAAGTGGCAACCCTCAGACATGAAAGAAAAAAAAAAGAAACGCACTTTTCACGCTGACACACAGACGGGTGAGGCACTCAAGACGAGTCGCGACAAAATAGGAACGCGCGCACACTGTGTTAGCGCAAGAAATCGAAAGCGTTTATCAAGGCACTACGGGCCGCGTGATTCGACACTACTCGTATAAGTCTCCAGGATATTATTATTTTCTCGATTTTCTGTTCTTTTCGTCACGATGGTATATAAGCCTATACTTAGTGGTGCGAGCCTTAGTCACGGAATTTCACGCTAACGAGGTGGTTACAAAGGCACAGGGATGGACGTTCATACTTTCTGCTTTTGCTTCGCGTCGGTGTCACGCTATCTAAGACGCAGCAAGCCGCCTAGTTCACGCCAGTCGCTTAACCTGAGCGGAACCTTAACCAAGATAGCGATGCTTTCTTTTTTTACTATTTTTGTAATTAAATTGTTCTCTCCAGAAAAACCAAATACATAAAAAAAAGCTCTTGTCTCAGCCTTTTCCCCCGCCTGCGAAGTCAGAGCAGACAGATATAAGCCAAGAAATACGCTGATTCGGTCGTATAAAAAAAAAGTTAACAATCCGCTTTCAACTTACTGCCGGTTCCATACGGCAGTTGGAAGGTCTGTGGTCAGTTCGTTGCACGGCGCATCACTGGGTTGCCTCATCTTCTCGAGGACACGCCGGGCGATTTGCGCAACAAGGCACTCACAAACACACTCGTACGCGCTCGCCGCCCACGTACCCGTACGGGACAAGAAAAAATAAACGACCGCAGAGAGAAACGGTGAGGCGTGGCGGAGGGGGTTCGCTATACGGGCTCTTCCGCACTGCCACCCTCCTAATCTGACCATAAAATCGCTGGTCGTAAATCTCGCGGAGTCCCGCGCACACGAGGGACAGACAGGCCACGCGAAACATGATGCGCGCCCACTCCGAAGATATACGCCGGTCTGGAAAGAACGCTGACCGAACGCCGGACAGACTGGGGGGCCGACAACGGAAGACAGGGACGACGACTGCGATTCTGGACAGAAGTGGGCGCGTGTTTGTTTTCTCTGTGCGTTCGACGGCGTGCCATCGCCCTTCCTGCATGAAGCGTTAGGCGTGTAACTACAGCATCACTTCTGGCGTACAAGCAAAAATCTTCGTTCTCTCGACTTTTCCCTTGTTAATCTTCCCGCCGTGTTGTAGTGACCACGAGAGGGCGTGTGCTCACTTATACCCCAGGGACCGTGAGCCCGAGGCAATGCCCCGAAGAAGCATCTCACCGCCTGTCTGTCGATGTCGGAAGGTGTAAGACTAGTTTCCAGCCGTTTACGAAAAAAAATATGGTAAAAGCAAAGCGTACGAGAGAACTAAAGGAGATTTTTTTTTTCCTTTCCGTTCCTTGCCAGGAAGTCCAGGTCTTAGAAAGCCGGGTTCAATGACATCTGCTTAAATCAAGACACGACAAGACAAACTCAGCAACGCGCATCTGAAACGTTAGACAAATCAGTCGTTTAAAGTCTGCAGGGCGAATCGGAGCAAATGCTGGCGGAGCGGAGAGCTGTAATTACACTCTCTAAACAAAAAGGAGTAAAAAAAGGGAGTAATCTGTAGTCTAGCGCATATTCCTGCATAGAAAATAGTGCGCTAGTGGATAGCTTACTCCCTTCATACTTCCATATAGGCGCACTGGTGTTCAGAGTGTATCCGCCTACAATGTCGCGCTTAAGCGTGGCCCTGCTGCGTCGCGACCAAACACGGACACGTCACCAGATTCCGGCGGCCAGCGTAGATCAGCTACTGCACATTTTGCACGAGTTGCACTTGCATGTACACCGAGTAGGGGACTTCATCAAGTGATGCTCCCTGCGAACAAAGCCGGTATTTTGATGCGTTGAAAAAAAATAGCACGGTGGTTGCGAATAGAGATGAATGCCTCCGCCGGCGACTCTAAAATAGGCAAGTGGACATAAAGCTTGGCAAAGTCGGCCACGCGTAATGCTGTGGTTTGGGCTAGTTGGTTCATGGTGAAAGATACGTATAACGAAGACGGCGCGACAGCCTGAGAATTGCACGCGAGCAGAGTGCGGGAGCTTCAAGCAATGCAGGAGGCCGCCGCAATATGAAGCCGTTGTACATTATACTCTAACGGGCAAAATCAATTCCTTCATTTTATTTACTCCACAGATCAACTACGACATCAGTTACCTTAAGTTCTGCTAATCACTTCCCTCACTGCCATGTAATGACGTTTTGGTGCTACTTGAATATCTTCAGTGCGGGAATAGCCGTCCCAATATCAAACCATGCAAACAAAGCAGGAAATATTCAGCACCACACCGTACCTGCAGTGGCGCACTACAGAGTAGACTTGAGTGCGAAGATCTTGGAGCTCATTTCCAGCGATGACAACCACAGTTTTGAAGGGCTCCCAGGAACCTGCGCGCAGAATAGAACACCAGAATTAGACGTGTATAGACTCTGTGCCTCCTAATTTTAAAATGTGAACTCACATTAGCTTGATAACCGCGACATGTTCACCTAGAATGACCTTAAGAGTTAGGAGACCGGCTTTTTCTAAGCAGAGAAAAAATTGCGAGGTGACCCTTGATGAGCGAGAAAGAGGTCAAAAAGGCGCGAAATTATACACGCCGCAATTTTTAAAACTGTGCGGCCCAACCATACTTGCCGCAGTGGCTCAGTATTTAGGGCGCTCGGCTACTGAGCCAGAGTACCCAGGTTCGAATCCGACCGCGGCGGCCGCGTTTCGAAGAAGGCGAAAAACAAAAGGCGCCTGTGTGCTGTGCGATGTCGGCGTATGTTAAAGGTGCCCAGGTGGTCGAAATTATTCCGAAGCCTCCCACTACGGCAACCCTCTCTTTTTTTTTTCTTTCACTCCCTCTTTTATTCCTTTCTTGAGTCGTGGTTCGGGTGTCCACCGAGATGTGACAGATACGAGAAGCGCACCCAAAACCCACGTGACATCATGACGTTATCGGCAGTGCCTACATTATCAGCAAAGAAAGAAAAATAAAATTTCTTAAATACAATTTCTCTCGGTGTGGGTTTCGAACCCCGGACGGCGCGAACTGATCAGCTCCGCTGGCCACTTCCTTAGAGCACTACGCCTTCAGCGCTTTTTTTTTTGTAGCACGGAACTTATCAATGTGATGCAATGCTAGTCTGTGAACTATACGAACAAACCATGCGGAAAGCACTGGCAAATCAACACGATGCATAATACGACACACCTGAGCAACAGCACTAGAAAAAAGGCAATGGTGAGCACAGCACTAAGAGTGTGTGCCACTGATGATGATTATGATGTCCTCAGGCTTAATGGCACATACCCACGGCGCGGGAGATTGGCCAGGGTGCATTGCTGATACAAACGCACTTATGGGCAAGGAGTGGAGTAATTGGATAATTTTGTGACCTAGACTCGAATTTGGATTAAAAATGGATATAAAAAATACGGAAATGAAAAAGCTGTGAGTGCCCCTCCGTTTCGAACTCCATCTCGGCATGCACTGCATCTACTACGCCATCACCTCAGCCCAACACCCCGCGCGCTAAACTGACAGTCTCTCGTGCTGGGTTTGGGTCACCAACTTCTATTCGGGCGGCGCGAACAGATCAGCTTCGCTAGTTAATGCACTAAGGAAGTGCGCCACCATCGGAACAGAAACCCTTGCATACATGCTTTCGCATTCACAACACGTAAGTATAGTTCAAGTGCCCTCCACAATTTTTACAATTTGTAATTGGTCTTCTCTTATGCATTGTTTTAGAACATATACGCCTTGAGTTCTGAAGAGGATTATTTTAGCAGCAGGTTACACGCTGGCAAAACGCAACATCTTGTTCCATTTGCGGTGACAGCTTGAACACTGGTGCGTAGGGAGACACACAGAACACATTGCTCTCTGTGTTCTGCGTACCTCCCTACGTTCCAATGTTCCAGCTGGCCCCACAGATGGAATCGCACCAACAAGCCGGGAAGGAGGTCAATCTGTGGTGACCTGGTGGAGCTAAAGAAAAGGTGACTGCTTTATTGCTCGCTCTAGTGTTGTACACTTCTTTTTCCGCCCCCAAGAATAGTATTACCGTAAAAAATGGAAGTATACTGAATGGCCATTTGCGTGAGCTCTGCGGAGAGAAACTCAAGCAGTCCCCGCGCCATTGAGCGTTTGGTGCTCCCGAAGGAAACGAGATAATATGAAAGGCATGAACTGCAGAATATGACGTGAGTATCTCAGCCGGGCGCACTGTGTTGGGCGGGAAAGAGCAGTTACTTGTACCGCACATTATGTCAGTGCAGCAAGGTTTGCTCGGTCTGGCCAACAATCACGTTCTAAACATCGTGTTCACGCGCTAAGAATCGAACCAAATAGCATGACAGTTCGATGGAGCTGATCGAATAAGTATTATCTGAGGTACTAAAACAAAAACAAAAATGCTGCTAAAATTCAGGAAACTCAAAAATGTCACGTGGGGGGGGGGGTACTATAGGGTGCTATAGAGTACTATAGGGTACTATAGAGTGTAGTGAACGATGGAACCCAACAGTGCCACCTTCGGTCTGTACAGTGTCTCTCATTAGAATAGGCTCGTAAAGGTTGTCTACATTTCAATGGAGCCAACATGGTGCGCATTCATTGCAAGGATGAGTAATATCTTGAATTTGAAAGTGCGTCTTGTTTTGCCCATGGCCTGTCTAATCTTGAAGTTTCATTAATACCATTGAGTTTATTGTGTCCCCTCTTGAGTTGGAATTTTCACAGTTGCTTAGCTTGATGCCAAGACTGCAGGAAATAATTCGGCAACAATTGTTTTTTGACACCTACGAATAATAAAAAGAAGGCGTCGTTTGCAATTTTATGTCGCTTATTGCCCCCCTTAATTCCCCTACTCATAATAAAATGTGCTAACTAATACAAGATATAACCGATGAATGCATCTCAGTCAGCCCGTGTACGCTATTCAAACCTATCCGTCAACGTCAAAGAGCGTAGCGCGGATAAAAATTTGATGAAGCATGCAACTAAAGTTAATGAGGCGTAACAGCTTATTTTAAAGCGTGCACTGCTCCGGACGCTTGAACCATTGTACTTTTAGCCTTGCTTTCTTATGAAAGCAATTACTGTACAGGCAGGCTTTCTTCTTTCCTATCGATTTCCTCGTTTTGTTTTTCCTTGCCGGCGCACCATTTCCCGACCGGCCAATCCTCGCCAACGACTAACTGCTCGCCCCGGTGCAGAAACTTGACCCGGTGCGCATAGGGAATTAACGCCGCGTTCTCCTTGGTCCGCGCTTAAGATTGCCCGGGACCGCGCACAAACTCGCGTGTGCCGGAATTTGATAGCATCGCACGCACGAAGTGATTAGCGCGTTCGCCGGTTGCGGTAATTTGAGAAGCGAGTCGTCACGAGGGGACCTCACGGGAGCAATTAGTCTAGTCACGCCTGATTCTCGTGCCCGGCTGATGCGTCGCCACAAGAAGAAAAGGAATGATGATGATGATGATGATGATGATAAAAGAACGATGAAACGAGCGCGTGGTAAAAAGAAAAAGCGCCCATCGGTGCGAAGCTGTAAAAAATCGGAGAGAGAGAGAGATGGAGAGACCAAAAAATGAAAAATTGCTTCGGCGCGGAAAGCGCGAATTCCTCTAGCGCTGCTGCGGACATGTTCTTGATATCTCAAGCAAGGAGAAGGCGCCTTCATCAGGACTTCATGTCGCGTCAGCAGCATTTATCATCTCCAGGGCTGCCAGTCGGCGGAACCAGTCGGGCCTTCAGCGAAGCGTGTGCCCACCGACTGCGCGTTCTTCAGTTCTCGAGAGCCCTGCCCGTTCATATCTCTATCCTGGATGTATGGGTGTTGTCGTTGCCGATACCGCTGCTGAAGCCGGTGCCAAAGATTCGAACTGCAGCGTTGGAAGCTTGTATTTGGACTTCGTTGCAGGCGCGGAGGATGGCGATCGTGAACCAATGGTGTATACTTTGTATATGTGCCCTCACCGGCTTCAGTAACTCAACCCGGAAGGGAGTGAAAGTCACCACCGTCATCATCATCATCAACCGAACTATGCCCGCTACGGGACAAACGCCTCTCCCATTAACCACCTGTTAACCATGTCTTGCGTAAGCTGTGGCTGACCTACCCCGGAATTTTTCGTATTTCATCTGCCCGCCTACCGCAGCGTGCTATTTTGACTTTTTCTTCGAACCCACTCTGTTATCCCCACGGAACATTTAGAAACGACAGGGGAAGACGATAGTCAGGGAGGATGACCAGTGGGGTGTTGCTGGTAGTAATACGCAAAATTCTTCGTTCTTCAATGATGATGTCAGTTGTGAGGGCTTTGAATTTCTTTTGGAACTCTTTCGTTTGCAGCCGAGGCAACGATACATAGAACCGTCCTTTTATTATAGTAAAAAAAAGCCATCAACATTAAAAACAACAAAAACAACGTTATCGCCAGCGAAAGCATGAAATGGTTATGGGTCTTGCGGGCACGAGTATATAGCAGCGTTAAGTTCCGTGCATGTAAACGGTAACACCGCACACTGGTTCGCGAACAAGGGCTGTTGCAGTCTTGACAAGCGCTCCTACAAGAAGGCGAAACACTAAGGAATTCCTTACTAACAATTACAGACTTCCTCAGTATTCGCCGATATTTGCATCGACACACCTGCGTGACTCCGTTCACAGAGTGCGGTAGAAGCGTCACTGCAAACAGCGGGCCGAGCTTCTCGTACTGCAGCAGAAAGACGCCCGCGGATGTTGCCTCGCCATGAGATTGATAAGTTTAACGCGGATCCTGTCAAAACAGCCCAAGCTTAGCGTAATGACGGTAGGCCTAACGTAACGTTTTCAAGTCTGAGGTCAGATACATATTTTCAGATGAGTCGACACCCACTGATAATGGTGAGTGGTTCTATCAATCTGGATCAACATGTCTTATCAGATCACGATCATTAGAGAGAAAATACCCGCGCAATAAAATGGCTTTCAGCGTGCTCGCCATCATTTGCAAGTGGTTAACATTAGGTTAATACTAACCGTAAAAAGAACGATTTAGAGGCTGTGATCCTGAAGTAGCGAAGTCGTTAGCACGCTCGACTGGCCGCGGAACGGAGGGTGGTGGTTCGAATCCAATCGTGCACAAAGATTTTTTTTCTTATCGAGTAACGGATGGACGGACTGTATGACGTCACTTCCGTTGCCACGACAGGACTTCGAACGGGGGTATGAGCCATTAAAGGCTTTGGCCTTAAAGAAAAGCCCCTTTTCTGATAATAAACACACTTTGTTCTCTGTCTACCGACTGTTCACACCAGTTAACACTCGGGGATAAAATGGTCGCGGATGGGCTCGAGAGAAGTGACTGGGACGCATTCGAAGACGCATTGGTCCTGCAGTGAAATTATGTCGCGCTGTGAAAATGATGATGCTGATGAAAGTGATGCTCATTGCCTACTGCTGTGCCTTGTGACAAACTTAGAGCGCAGTACACTTGTTTTTACCAGTGTCTTTGGCACTCGTGGTTGTGGTCTTTTGAGCTGTCTCCCTTAGAAATGCCGCGGCTGATGCATTTTAATCAGTGGCTACTGGTTAAAATCGAGACCACTTTTTCGTTTCTGGCTGTACTTTGAATGCAAAACTAAGTAAACTTTTTTCATAAAATTGTTAATTGAGGTTTGTATAAATTCAGTCAGAGATCACAAGCAGGCATACAATCACGTTACACTTTCTATCACTGCCACACAATTTCGTTACGTTAACCTCCTTGGTTACGTAGAATAGAAATACTAAGACACACCCACCTCAGCGAGTTTCTCAACGCTGCCTAAAGGGAAAGCAGGCGGTGCTGCACTTCATCCAACATGGAGAGATGTAGGAATCTCGCGAAAATGAGGTTTTGTATTTCGCTTAGCTATTGGTGGCATGACATATGGATTCGGCCGTAACAATATGACTCTTCTAGGGGCAAACTTTGAAGAATTTATGCAAAAGTTTCTATGGCAACGTAACAATGAACTTTCACTCGCGTTAAATTTAGTGAAGTGGTGGTGGTGGTAGTGGGTTTTATTAAAATAATAGTAAAAAGGAAGGAAAAGATTTTTGCTAGCCCCGGCATCTGCCATCGATACTGAAGCACTTGAGCTGGGGCAGCGGAAATAAAGGATAGCAGGCAGAATGGAGAAATGAAATGAAAGAGGTGAGGGGACAGGAAGAGAGGATAGGGGGAGAAGTAATATGTACAAACTATTTACATAATAACAAATGTGTCCAGGTTGTGCGCGTGATTAGTTCATTTTAGAGGAACTAAATCACACACGCGCACAGCACTGTGTTGGTTACAACTGGAGTGGGGCGTCCAGTTATTAATCGTTCAAGGTAGAACTCGCGGAGCGTTCGGTCACTGCGTGTAACTACCTGGCGGAGAACAGACGGGACGTCAAGCCCTTGTGTTCGAGGAATGCACAGAGGCTCACCAAAGTTCGCTCACGAGTGCGCGCACTGCCCGGCGGCCACAATAACGTCTTGATGGAGTCTGATAGTATGCCCTGCGCCCTATAGGCCGCGAGCATATCGCGACGAGCATCGGCGAACGCGGCACAGTGAAGGAGCAGGTGAAGTGAAAAACGCACTATTGCAATAATTTCATGTCCGCACGCAGGAAAGTATGGCGGCGTAGCTACCACATCCGAGTGAGAATCCATGTTCCCGGCCGAAACACTATAGCCAAGCCAAATACGAAACCTCTTCTGCCGAGCGTTCCCGCGGCGGGTGAAGTGCTCTTCAAGAAATGCGCATAGATGGTGTCGACTGCTTTACCCTCTATTTTATACTGAGAAACCCTATGGCCGGGGAAGAGTGTGACATTACGTGGATGCCCGCAATTCCCGAGCTGCTCTAAAATGTACGGAGGTAGTGAGTAATCAACGTGTTGCTTACTGAACCGGGCTCTCCGACTGGCGAGCATTAGAACCTGAGTACTTCAACCATGTTCACCTTTCTCGATTCAGTGGGCATACTGGGTTATTCCAGGGAAAGCGAACCTCACAGATCTTACATCTCAATACTTGTGGAAAATTGGTGGTTGGCGGAAAGGCAATGGACCCGCCGCGGTGGCTCAGTGGTTAGGGCGCTCGACTACTGATCCGGAGTGCCCGGGTTCGAACCCGACCGCGGCGGCTGCGTTTTTATGGAGGAAAAACGCTAAGGCGCCCGTGTGCTGTGCGATGTCAGTGCACGTTAAAGATCCCCAGGTGGTCGAAATTATTCCGGAGCCCTCCACTACGGCACCTCTTTCTTCCTTTCTTCTTTCACTCCCTCCTTTATCCCTTCCCTTACGGCGCGGTTCAGGTGTCCAACGATATATGAGACAGATACTGCGTCATTTCCTTTCCCCAAAAACCAATTATTATTATTATTATTAACGGTAATGGCGTAGTATCCGTCTCACATCTCGGCGGTCAGCTGAGCCGCGCTGTAAGGGAAGGGATAAAGGAGGGGGTCAGAGAATAAAGGAAAAAAGAGGTGCCGTAGTGGAGGGCTCCTAAATAATTTCGACCACCTGGGGATCTGTGACGTGCACTGGCATCGCACAGCACACAGGCGCCTTTGCATTTCGCCTCCATCGAAACGCGGCAGCCGCGGTCGGGTTCGAACCCGGGTACTCCGGATCAGTAGCCGAGCGCCCTTACCATTGAGCCACCGCGGTAGGTCAATACCTGTCGAAGAAGCTGCACTGCGTACTTCTTTCATGAAAAAAAATGAACCAGGTTTCATCGGGCGATCCGACAGGACCAATTGTCAATACAGCCACCCGCCCGGCCCGCTGGATATATTCTTCTACAGGGGCAGCAGACGAAGGCGGTAATTTTTGGTTCATTCGGTTGCGTCGTTCACAGACAGTCTAATTTATATATCTGCTTTTCATTAAACGGTTTCTCTCTCTTTCTTATCCATATACACCAGTAACTGTGAAAAGAGGGCCTATAGTACATATTATAACAATTTTTTTTCTTTTTTCACAGAAGATACCGATAAGCGTGAAAGACCAGCTTTGGTATGACATGTGGTACGCGGGGTTTAACGTCCCGAGCTGCGCATGGACTTTAAGAAACGCCTCACTGGAAGGCGTCGGATTAATTTCGACCACGCGAGGTTCTTTAACGTGCATTGGCATCCTGCAGCACACGAGAATTCTTGCATCCCGTCCTCATCGAAAAGCGGTCACCGCTACCGCGCTTCGATTTCGTAACCTTGGGCTCGGCAACCGAAAGCTAAAACCACTGAGACACTGTGGCGGGTGACAAGCCTTCCTCCACGCACCATTTTCTATATTCCACTACCATATACAGCGAGCCCACTGCCGGTACACTTTTCCCTCTGCGACTCCCACTCTCGACGTAGAGGCCGCTTACGGCGGTGTGCTCGGACGCAAACAAGTTTCGGATTGGCCGCTGTCAGAGCACGTCTGCCCGAGACAGAGCAACAGCACCTCTGCCTGAAGATTGCCGGTTGTCAGAGAGGCAGGCAGGGGCCCAGCGAACGCGACAGCAGCGCGCGTGCGTGCGTGCCATGCGGGGAATGCGCGCGGCCGGTGGGAGTGCGTCGGGTGCGTAGGCTCTCCGCTCCTCGAGAGCCAAGGACCACTCGCTGCTTCTTCTTCTTGGCACCACTACCGACGAGGACTGCAGTGACTCACGCACTTGCATCGAGAAAAATGCGCTCGCGAGCGGCGACCGTGTAGTACGTGCTTGCCCGCTTCGTCCGATGCGGTGGCGGCCTCATCATTTCGTCACGCGCCGTGCGGCGCCTCGCTGTTACACACACTGGGCCGCAACGACGCCGCTCAGGGCGCCGCGCCCCGCCCCGCCCGGCTTTAGCAGCGGCTCAGGGCGTTATGCCATTCGCCCCGAATGCAGGGGTACGATTGCTGTAGTCGATTGCGTGCCGATCAGTGCGGGACTGCCGAGTGGGAGGCGCCCAATACGCGCTGTTCGTTCGATTCTATACCGCAGTTCGTAATGACATGTTTGATTCACTTGTCGCCTTGGCAGGCACCTTGTGCGAAGCGTTCTTAAAGCACAAACTTGAGTGTATTGAAGGAGCTGTTGGAGGCTATGTAGGAAAGTTCCACTACTTTGCCAGCTACTCCTGCCAGCAGTTTGAAGACTGGGGTCAACTAAGACGTGTCATTTACAGTGTACAATGTACATTGTTCAGTGGCTGTGTCAAGTATAGAGTCTGAGGCGATTTGAAGGTGGACTCCTCAGGCTTAACCTACTCGAATTAATGTGCTCTAAGTCATTTTATCTTAGATAAACGAGTGAAAGGTATTCATCGGCTTAGATAGCTCAGAGATTCCACTAACCCGCACCGTTATTTTTAGTGCGAATTTAGCTATCATTACGCAAGAAAAGTATCTTTTCTCCTTTTTGGCCGGAACGAATGCGGTCGCCTTCAAAACGCGCAAATTATTGGATGACATTAGTGCAAACAAAAAAGAAAGCGACGACAGCCTAATTCTCCAGTCACTGACCTCTTTAAAGGATCTCGCCCTTGGTTCCTTATCTGCCGCCGGATATGAATGCTCAAAATGTTGAATTTGTAACGCAAGAGCTTTACTAATTGGTATTACTGCTCTCTTCGCACGACAGCTTTAAAACGTTCTCTATACTGCCGCTCCACCAAGATACTCGTAGCATGCATACCGTACAGAAGGTACCGATAAAGGTGAACGTGTAGGCTCCTTGTAGTGATTCATCTCGTTCTTTATTTTTCGAGGTGTAGACATTCCTCATGACAATAAACTCATAATTATGCCCTCGTGTGAGTCATGCAACCAGCTCTGCCATGACGCCATGATATTTCAGTCTTCGCTCAAGAATCAAACAGAGCCACGAAGAGCACATTCGACTTTGCCTAACGAAAGAAGATAACCAGACAACGGCATCGAAGACAATCTACTCATAAAAAAATATAAATGGGAACTGCTTCGACACTTCCGGCGCAGCTTGCCTGGTAGCAGATAACGCGCGGTACGCCGGGGTGGCAAGACGGAGAAGCCAGCGTAACAGTAGCGGCAAGGCGTCGATAGAAAGTCCGGAGAGTCAGAGTAAATTTGATGTGCGATAGATTAGCCGCCGAACTGCAAACCGTTCCCTTAGGCAGATGCATTAAATGTGACTTCCAGGAAACGGTAATAAAAACCAGAAATAAATGGAGAGGCCGAAGCGCGGAAGTCTGGAATGCAAAGAGGAAGGCGCCAGAAAGTCTCGGGAGCTGAGTGCACACGCGGAGCGCCGGTCGTAAAGCACAAAGTATCGAGATAAAGCTCCCGACTGTAGCTCCGAAAGCCTCGCTACACGACCATGCTGCATCCCTTGCTTTTGCGTCCTTAAACACGCGGGTGACCCGTACGCGCCTTGCGCCGTAAAACAAAGAGAATGCAAAATACGTAAAACAAAGGCTAAGTAGAGCCGATCTGGAGCCTCGATCTTCAAACATTTTCTCCTGTATCGTCGGCCAATGCGCGCGACGGAACGTGGAATTCGTTCGCTAGGGTAATATATCACGCTCTTGTCGAGGGGATCTTAACGTCTTATGCGGGGCGAGCGGGACTGGCGTAACGTACGTTCATCTTCGGGGAACTCGTTAGGGGCGAGAAGCGTATTCTCGCTACAAGCAAATGGACCACCCCTCCCCATAAAGGAGCGCTCCTAATCTGTTTAATCTGTTCAACTTTCAAACGCTTTCTTGCGTTATATTTACGTTTTTATTTTCCTTATTTTTTAATTAGTCTGGGACTCCCCTCCTTAAGTGTCCAGCGCAAGACAGCCGCCTGTCTTGCCGCCTGTCTTGCGCTGGCCGAATATACCTCTCAGCGGCGCTGTTGTCGTAGCATGGCGATTTGTTCTTGAATAAATCATCCGGGGCTGGGCTGTGCTGGGCACTGGGGACATCTTCAAGCTTCTTTTTTTGCTACAGCGATTTCTTATCCTTGTCAAGCCCTGCGCACATTATAATGCAAATCTGTCTTTCACTGCGTCTGAAAAAAAAATGAAAAAAAAAGTACGCATGAGTTCTGCACCGTAAGTGCCACCGGAAGCAGAGAGTACCCGTCACGCTCCCATGCAGTCACCTTTTCAAGAGCTGTGCTGCAACCGAGATGCTTTGAGTAGTCTGTCTTTCAAGTAGGTTGCTTTGTGCCCTCGGTGGTCAAACAACTCTGTGGTTTCTCCCGCTCGAGCAGGAGATTATTTGTAACTTGAACTTAATTACGACTTCTTCCACTCATTTATTCAAATAAGTATGCAGACGTTGTTGCATGTTTTTGAATGACACAGAGCACGGAGAAAAGTCGTATAGAACTGTTAGACCTGCGGCTGCAAATCTTTCGCGCTCACTCATGGGAAGACGGAGATTTGGGATTCATGCTGACAAACCTAACTTTTGCTCAGTTCTGAAGACGATACAGGGACCTTCTCCGGTTAACGGCGTCGCATCAATTGGTCAGCCAAGCTCCCGATATCACCTATCGGCTGATGAACATCCGACCTAGGTCGGCCGGCGAGTAGACCTCCCGAGAAATGAGAAATTTGTGGCCACGTCTTACAGCTGGCACTGTCCCTTGCAGAGCCTGGATTGGTCGTGATATTGGGATGGGCTCATGTAAGGGCGTGCGGCAGCGTCGCCCTCCCGCATCGGGTAAACAAGGAGAGATGTATAGGAGTTTGAAAGGCAATCCATATATAAGGCAAATCCTTGAGATTTGCCTTATATATGGATTGCTTGAGATTTGCTTGTGTCCGATGTACTTTCCATACGTTCTTATAATGCACTGTAATTTAGGCTAGCGGTAATTATGAGGAAGAATATGTACACCTACAACAAAAAAAGATTAGGACAAGTGACCGACCAAGCTGGGCAAAAAAAAATTAAGAAAAAAACAGTTATTTGCAAGCCGTGACTTTCTGCTGAGCCGTCTGCAAAAACTGAGTATTGGAAAGACATGGCATTCTAGTTATTGGCGTTTTTGTCAACCGCAGTACCAAGAATAGGGATAATTTTGCAGCATTCATTAGTTACTTGTGCTCAACTTGTCCCTCTGCCGCCGTCCACACAGAAGGCGACAACGTGGAAAGTGTCGCGCAGGCCGCCGGCTGGGCACTGGAGACAAATTGATCTTGGGCAATATCGATAGGGTAACGCGTTCTAATCAAAAAGAAAGCACTCTCCTCTAAAACGGAACTTTTCTAAGCTAGATAAGAAAAAAAAAGAAATATTGGTGTCGTCCCTGCAGCGGCAGATTTGGCTTGTGAAAGGCGTGCGTCGACAGCAATTTAGAGTTGCGGATCCCAGAGGCTACCCTACATCACCATTCACTTTAAAACGGTAGCAACCTCTCCTTACCGCTAAGGAAGTCATAAGTTTTAATCGACAGGCGGGATGATTTTTAAACTCAGTTATCACGAAGATATCTTTTGATGCCACACAAATTTTAGTATAGCCGGAAAAAGCCAAACAATATATTTTAATTTGAAGACACTACTTCACGAGATCAAACCCAACCAGGAATCTTGTGGCTTTCATGACCGTGGGGGCGCATAAATAAAATAAATATTGCCGCGACAGGGTTTCGAACCCGCGGAGGCGCGATCAGATTAGCTTCAGTGGCCTCTGCACGAGGGCACTATGCTATCGTTTCAGCCAATCACGCCTCGTGTTAAACTGCAACACACTCTCGCACTGTGCATTGCACATCGTCGTCTTCATCTACTCTCATCTGCGGCGCGAACAGATCAGATTAGCCTTATTTCGATCAGAGCTTAACTTGAGCCTAATATCGTCGCCAGAAGTGCGGACAACTGAGTAAAGCAAAACCATGAGCCAAGCAGGCTAAAGACATTGTTAGTCACGTGTACTCCGTTTAAATACGTGAAAACCTTACCATCTTTTTACTTTGAACAATAATGACATGAAGTTGTCCTCAAGGTCCGATTAAATCCTAGCATAGCCTTCATTCATGTATTACAACACGTAGTATAAAGGATTACCTTAGCGTGCGTTCGTGTGTGCGTGCATGCGTGCGCACGTGCGTACAGATTCCAAAGAGGCTTGTTACAGAGAAAGGCGAGTCTGCCCAAAACAGATAGAAAAAGTAAGTTCTGTGACGATCATTTGGTTTCCGGAGTACTATTCCGAGATAAATGACGACGACGGGTGTAATGCAGGCAGAGCCACATTCGTATAAAATTATGCCTGTGTATTGTAGCGATCTCAGAAACCGGCTTTTTCCCATCTCTTGATGTATATTAAATGCGAAAAAAAAAAACTCAAATTCATCTTCTAATAGTTCTCCTGCACTGTTTTAGAGACTGAACTGGTTCCCTCCTTCGCGTTTAGAACACATTTGTCAAACAAAGGGCTTTCTCTCCCTCTTTTGCGCATGTCGCAGTTCCATCTCTTATCAGTACGAAGAGCACCAGGAAACTCAACATACAAAACGCCTTTTGGACGCGCGAAAGACGCAGAGTTTGTATTATTTTTAGATTAATGCTTTTTATGGCCGACAAATCAGCTACAGCTGGAAGCTTATCCTTTACCTGGGCCGTACGCGTAGGTATGAAGACGCCGCTATCCATCGTCACGCAGCGCTCACGGGACGCCGGTCTTTTGTATTTACCCCCGTCACGACAACAAGCGGCTTCGTTCCGACGCGCGATACCGTGTTCCGACCGGTGAGCGACGCGCAGCTCATAGCGACATTGGCAGCCGCCCTGCCACCCTGTTATTATCTCCCTCCTGCCAAACAAAGGACGCGGCGCCTCAAGAAACGGGTGTTGCACAGTGCTACACACCCTCCCCTGTGCCTTTCTCCCAGTCTCACCTCCCCTCAACGCCTTTCTTTTCTTCTCCGAAGCACGCGTGCCCAGTGCGAAGCGCCCACTCCCAGTTTCGCCAACTTGACGAGATTGCGAGGAAACGAGCGGCCATTCGACGTCTTTGTTTACGAACTCATAGCTTCACGCGGGCTTTGTTATTCTCTTCTCTTCGTACAACAGTGTGCAACAAGCTCATAACGTGTCGTGGTTGCGCGATGTCGCCACCAGACGGCCGCGTCAACAATGAGAGTGTACACAAAATGGTGCCGCCCTCTGAAAGCGAAACTGTTGCGAGGAATTTTGTAACGCACGTTGTAGGCGCGATCCTGAACACGAGAGCAGTCGGTATTCGTGAGCGGTATGGGGACGGCGCCGCGTGACCAACCTGCATAACCTGCGTGCCTAACCTGAAGAACCAAAGTTATGCTTCTGCCGTATAGGTTCTTTAGCGAGAGTTTGTAGCGCCGTTCTTCGTTGAATATACGAATTGTGTGGTCCTATTTTGCGGTGATTCTCTTTTTGATCTGTTGCATTGCTCTTTTGTCACCGGCTGCAAGGTGACTTTGACATCAGCAAATAATACACTATGCAGAATAACCTCTCTAGGATGTCTGGCCGTCAACTGAAATTGATAGCCCCTTTATCAGCCACTGGCTCGAGACCACACTTGTGGAGGCGAAAGCATGACTTACGTGCTACGTTGAGTGGTATAGTGAAATGAAGCGACCGTTGGCAGAGCTGGCCCATATATTAGCCTACAGATTGCTTTTTGCTCGGAGACTTTAATCTCTGATAGTTCATGTCACTAGCACAGGCGTATAAAAAACGGTATTCATCAACTTCAGACAAGAAAAATACGCGAATCGGGTAAATATTCTTTAAAAAGTGTACCGCTTATGACAAAGTCGGATTAACAGGCCTGTTCAATAGTATGTCTGATTCCTGCGTGGTGACAGTTAACGAGACGGCGCCAGCAAGTTACCGGCCAACCATTAGCCGATGCTTCTCACTGAGGCTTCATGAGCCTCTTAGAACTAAACTGTTTGAAAACACTGCACAGTCCAGACATTCGCTCGATGTCTAAGAGTTAGCCAAAGCGCGTTTCCAAGGTTCTCGCGAATTATCCAGGGGAAAATTAGCAGGACTTCAGAGTGTCTTTCCAGCCTGTCGCCTTTTTACATATCCAGTCGCTTCGAACCGAATAGCTACTAAAAGTAACGGATATAGGAAAGGTCCGCTTAGGGTATAGGCTAGAAAGCGCGGGGTGGCGAGGCAACTGCACCACGCGCCTCGCTTATCGCCCAGCGAGGATGCATATAGCGAACCAATGAAGGCGGGTGGCGTCGGCGCGGGGAATCGCGGGCAAGCGTTTCTGCCGACATCTCCTTCACCTAGATTCTCTCGCGGTGACTCTTTATCATTTCCTCCCTCGCCTATTCACACCACGAGCGCACACGTTTCGCCTTCGACTTTGTTATTGCCCCGGCGGCTTCTTCTTTCTTTATTCTTCGTCTCGAACCCGTGACTACGAGGTGCGACAACGCTCCGTGTCGCGGACCGTAAAGTTTCAGCAGCCTCGTAAAATTCCGATACGCCGCGCGATACCGGGATGTCGGGCCCTTAATTTCGACTGGAAAGCGCGGGCTATCGAAGCACGGGCGCGTTTAGTTTTTCGGAAAACGTGTCTGGCGGATTATGGTTGTCACGTCGAAATGTGCTATCGAGTGTCTCTTTATGCACGGAGAAGCAGGTATGGATGTTTATGTACATGCGCGCACTACTACACTTTTGCCCTGGATACTTTTATTTCTTGGTTTGTGTCGAACGCAACGTGTCCGACTCTCGGCCACCGTTATCTAGATACAGTGTTCGCAGCAGCAGCAGTAGCAGCAGCGGGGCGTCATGTCTTTTGGCTGGCATGTCGGCATGCGGCTAGCGCAAGCTGATTAGCCTCGAAGGTAGGCACTACTAACCTGGATTGCTTCTCCCCAAGGACGCGGGGGTCGCACGATCAGATTTTCCCGAGATACAGGAGAGACTGGAACTTTATTTTAACCTTGCGCGCCTCGCTATCTGCGAAGGGGAAACGATGAAAGGAAAATTGCTCCATGGTTCTTGTCTTGACTGAGTGGCGGTTGATTCTCGGGAAGGCGTCATTGGCACAGCGCCATGGTCCAGATATCATTTATGCAGCCGCGTTCATTGCGAGCTATTCACTCTCCCTTTTCATATACTGCCGCACATGGCAGGAATGCGCAAGGCCGAACTGGTTCACGTTCACCGTGTTTCCTCTAATGCAATGCTTTCTCGACACCCCGTGACAACTGCCGCCGCGATTGCTCAGTGGTTACGGCGCTCGGCTGCCGGCCCGAAAGACGCGGGTTCAATCCCGACCGCGGCGGTCGAATTTCGATGGAGGCGAAATTCTAGAGGCCCGTGCACTGTGCGATGTCAGTGCACGTTAAAGAACCTCAGGTGGCCGAAATTTCCGGAGCCCTTTACTACGGCGTCTCTCATAGCCTGAGTCGCTTTGGGACGTTAAACCCCCATACACCACACACACACACCCCGTGACAACTCGCAGAACGAAAATGTCCCCACATGACTCAGTACAGTTCCTTGGCATGTTGTGGAAGAAAAATTCAGCTGCCATATATTATTTCTTTTTTTTTACCCTTTCTTGGTCACTGCGGGTCTTCGTGGTCAATAATTAAGAAGGACACAGAGAATGAAAAATCATTTCTCGCAAACTGCCCTCGCATCTCATGGTATCGTATGACGTGTTCCTATCTCGCACGAACAGCCCTGTGGCTGTGCGGACATCGCAAGGCTCGCACCGCACCATGCTCCAGCCTGCCGTGTAGTACAGCAAGACGGTGCCACCATGTATAGTGACCCATTCCGTGAGACAAACAGGCGTCTGAGGAAGCGCGCGTAGCGCCCGATGAGCACGTCACCGATGCAATGCACACATTCGTGCCCTCAGCAGCCTTAGTCATTCTCGGACGACAGAACTCAAAGAATAGTGCACTTTGTTTTGCCCCAGCGCACCGGTGCAATCACCATCGACGATGCACTTGCGGATCATCATTGGTGAGGGTTATGCCGTGAACTAATGCCTTCATGGTAAAGAGGACATACCGAACGTTCAGTTGAAGGGACCATCGCTCAATTCCATCACTTAAAAATTTGAGGGCGCTTAAGCTTCGCCTTTTTGAGAGTGGAACACGGCAGCGTGTTGCAGCGCTGCCAGAGAGAGAGAGAGAGAGAGAGAGAGAGAGAGAGAGAGAGAGGGGGGGGGGGTTATTGATAAGAAAGGCAGAGAGGTTGGCCTGAAAAATAAATATCTGGCCTGCTACTCTGCTCTGGGGGACGGGAAGAGGAGATAAAAGAAGGTCACGATGGGGGACGATGATGATGGGAGGAGGCAGATGACAAACTACTTCGTAGAAACTACTTCGTGGACTCCCTGGCAGCGCTGCCAGGGAGTCCACGAAACACCATCGCCCCTTCGGCGCAATTCTTTTTCCGTTGGAAACACATTTGGACGCATTTTTCATTTTTTCTCAGTTATTTCAATTAATTAATTAACCGTTTACACATTCTGAATTTTCTTAATTACCATCATCAAGCATTGGCTCTTTCATCCTGAGCATTTTGACGCCTTTGAACCCCTTTTTTTCAATTCTATTCATTTTTTCATTTCTTTCATTAATCAAATACAGTGATTTTATTGACTCGTCATCATCTGTCCCACAGCAATCAATCATGAATCATTGGAACCGCAAATTACCAGGATGCGATTTTTTTTACGCAGCCCCTGATTATTTCCGATACGCGGTGGCGGCTACTACTACGCCGAGGTCTTTTGTCACCGACGAGCTGTATACGCTGTCTCGTAATAACAAAAATCGCATCCCATGAGACCAAGCTTGTCGAACACTAATCAAACTTGGCAAAGGACCCACGTTTTTTCTGTCCCTATGATGAGCACGTTATCAGACTGCTGACTATGAGCACACCCACCAGTCGTCGAATTCTATAGAGGCTTGCAACAATCATCTCTATGCACTCAGAATAATGCTGCTATGGTTTGAATATGGTAACACATATTCAAACCAAACGCGCCAAGAATGTGCAACCGTGAAAGCGCCGATACCGTCTATAGTTTTGTTTTTGCGTCCTCTCCGTCGCGATTCCCTATTCACAAGAACGCCCGTTATGGCCGTTTTGTAACCTCCTCCCCATTCGTCACCATCCACCAAAAAGCAGCTTACATCAGCCTCCCTCTGCCTTTACTTTTATCAGATTCATTACATCCCTTTTATTCCACGGCGTAAACCGGGCCGTGTTTCACACGGTTTGAATTCGATATCGCAGGTGCCCTAGATTACCGGCAGTGTGTTATGCCAAGCGCCGTCCTTGTTTTCCTCATCTTAATCTTACAGCCGTCGTTCTCACGATAAGGCGTAGTGTATTCGCACGAAACAGCTCACTGTAACGTGGCTACTCCTTATCAGCATCTGAACACAAAGGCCGTAACCCTCACTGCAACACTGCCACAAGATGTAAATCATCGACCTTTTTTGTCACAGAGCAAATTGTTGACGAAATAAGGAAAAAAAACAGTTTACGTTGCACAAGGCATAGCAGGCTCCATTGCTCAAATGAAGGCACATCCAACACTTTTCGGAGTAGATAACATTAGTTAGGAGTTCATGTAAACAGCACACTTTTTAGCTTCAGTGTAACCCATTCGACTACATAGCCGCGCCTCTTAAAGCACTTGGCACTTCGATTTCCATCATGTTCATCGCAACCTGTGCCGCGTATACATTGAGAGGAAGCATTCGACAGGAGATCTTAAATTAAGCGTATACATTGAGCACCTGCC
Organism: Amblyomma americanum; assembly: GCF_052857255.1. NCBI lineage: Eukaryota > Metazoa > Arthropoda > Arachnida > Ixodida > Ixodidae > Amblyomma > Amblyomma americanum. Next base: position 126,636,709 of record NC_135500.1, read on the forward strand.
CGTTTATGCAGTGAAGCTTCCATCCGGTAAACAGACCCGGCGGCGGATACGATGCTGTATTACTTTCGCACTTTCGCTAGCCTTAAGCTGGTTTCATTCTCGATCCGACGTGTTTTATAGCCTGTCCGTTGAACCCAGCCGAACGACGTCTATTTCTGTTTGCGAGATATGTTCTCCGCAGGTATTAAACAATTTTCTGGTTGGATTCCGCGTATACTTTTTCGTCAATGAGGTAGCTTCGATGCACAGGTAACAGGCTAACGCAGGTAAACGTACCTGTAGATCCCGCTTTGGCCAGCATATATGGTCACCCAGCGAAGCCATCATCCAAATTCGTAAGGGTCCCCACATCAGATGGTTCCAAGCGTCATGTATATACGCCTAGGTTTCCCCATTTACGCCTGTGTTTTGGTCTGAAGAAAAATGCTTTTGTTCTTGGCCCGACGATTGAGGACGATAATATGCCACCATAACCCTTCAGGCAAACAACTCAATACTGGAACTGTATGCGAAAGACGGGAACATAGCTTCAAGTATGCCACTTTCTGAAATGCATTAGCTTAGATAGGAATTAAACCTTGGAATGGTAGGTGATGCGGCCTAATACTCATCTCGTCTATGCAGTTTTCGCATACTGATTATGTTTTGTCCTCACTTCGTATTTTTCTTCTCGACAGCCAAGTACATCTTGTCCACATTTAGAAGTAACATCTGATTAGTATTTCAGGACAGATTACAGGCACCATTTGATAGGCAGAACTACAGACAAACCTTTATTCAAAAAATCCAGGGGGGCACTTAAGCCTGCTTAGGTGCAGTGATGCGAAAGCATTTCTCTTACTGAGCGTCCTTCCTCCCTCATCCGCGCCTATGCGCGCGCCATCTGCTTGAGCAGCGCCGTAAATTGCGAGGGGCGGGTTTCAGTCATTGAGTTTCTTACTATTAACTAGAGGGAACGCTGGCAGCGCTGCACCTCAGCCACCATGGGCGCTCAAAGCATCATGGGCCGGTTAGCTACTTGTTGCGGAACAGTCGTTTTTTTGTTTTTTTGTTTTTTGGAAAAACAGTGGCGTTTCTGAGATGTCCCGTTCCGGCCACGACGCAGACGACTTTGGCGCAAACGAAGTGCGCAAAAGCTATAGTAGCGAAAACGCAACAGCGCACGGCGCCAATAAAATGTTTTTGGTTTCCGAAGTGCCATTAAAAAAACCTCTTAAATTGTTCAAACAACAACATTTCTTCCGCAAACATACTTCTCTTTTGAAATGCGTCTGTTAAGCATGAAATGTTGGTTTTTGTGATGTACAATACTTGGCCAATTGGAGAGCAAGCCATCGATTATTTTGGGCAAACTTCACATTTACATGCTTTTCTAACGTTTGTTGCAATTTACAGACAGGATACTGAATGTGAGCGCATTTTTGATTATCAAACAATGTTTATTTATTCATTAATTTCGGCCAAAAGTTATGGTTCTGCAGTCGGTAGCTCTCCGCCCAATAATGCGTAGAGCGCCCATGGTGGCTGAGGCGGTCTCGAGGAAGCTACATGCAAACTCCCATAGGCGGGGCGCCAGCTTTCCCTCTAGGTAATAGTAAGAAACTCTATAATTTCAGTGGGTGCCGCATGATGGCGCTACGACTGCACTCCAAGCACGGAGGAAATTTACCGGAAACGTGCGCCTGTAATTTAGATGCTCATAATTATTCATGTACGCCTCACTACCTATCTCGGAGATACGTTTCTGAAACATCTGTGCATTCATTGGACAGCCTTCATTCAACTTCGTTGAAGCGTCGTGGCGGAGTGGAAGTGCTCTCGTCTCGTGCGCCGGAGTCCTGGGTTCTGTTTTCATCAACGCCTCCGTTTCCTTCTCACTATTTTTATTTAGTTCGCGCCGACACGCTCTGTCCACAGCTTCTGTACACAGCTTCCGTCCACAGCTTCCGGTGACGCCACTCATGAGTTAAGAAATGCTTTCGCATTAAAATACGAATACTCCTATTTTACAAATTTAAAAAGAAACGATGCATTTATATGGGGTTCAATACAAATTGGGTGTTCTCTCAAAAAGTGGACCTTATAATGTATGTAGCAACGCCCATAATTCCTTTCGCCGCTTAAGATGGGCGTGTTGCGGGGGCACTATCCGATAATGGACGTGCACGCCGGTGAGTTTGGCTGTTGTCCAAGGGTCGACGAACGGTGCTTCTCTAGGCTTTTCGGTTTTTTTTTTCTTTCGTGGATGCAGACTCTCTGCTAGCAACGGGTGCTCAAGGTCTCAAAGTCTGCACGTTAGTTTTCGCTACACTTTGAGCCGTTTTCGCGAATAATAGTAAACTAGGACAGAACCTCCTTTGGACCTTGTTTTCGAGCGGCCTGGAAAGCAGGGACGCCTAACCCGACGTATAACTGCGTGCTCAGCAACTAACGATGACATGCGCTCCCGTCTGATGCTGAAGGGTTGGATTTTTCGGTTTCTATTTTCTGAAAATTCGGCGGCTTTTTTTCGGTGTTTATTTCAGAGCACAATTTTTTTTTTTTTCGCCGAAAAGTATTTTCGAGAAATGACTTACTGACTTGTTCGGGATTTAGTGTAGCAGTCCTGCGTGGTCCAAAAGGGTCTGTCTCGGCGATTTTGTCAACATAAACAGATTATTTGCTAGAAATTAACCTGCAAATTATAGTACCTATCGCTCTGCTTGTAGAAGTAATTGTTATCAGGGCGCGAGGGCCCCGATTGATGAAAGAAATTACTTTGTGCCACTTCGAAAAATTCCTTGCTCTTTACGTGCCTGTCTCAAATCGCACAACTGAGCTCTATATTCAAAACTACCACCGTCGCATCCCGCCCGTGGCTTGTGTACTTATTCGATTCTGAGTTTTGTGGTGACCAGTACTCAGTAGCCATATGGCTGTGCCTTGCACGCCAAGAATGCTGACCTCATTTGGTTAAAACCGAATTTCGAGAACCGAATTCGGCGTATCCATTATCTGTTTTTCTTCTAGGTTCAAACGAAAGGTCCAACCCTGCTTATGCTCCACAATCCTTCTCAAAGTGTCTGTCTAAGCAGTATTTCAAGGTGACCGTATCAATAACTTCAAATTGGTACACGGTCAGCATGCCATAGCAACCTTCGGTCCTCCTGGACAGCTCGAGCACGGACGTCGAAGGGAATGATAGTACACGAAGAACACTCGGCTCCTGCAGCTGTCTGCTTCCATCCGCTATCAACCGGTGTGGGAAGGTGGCAAGAGAGACGTACCAAAAACCAGAACCAATACAAATGGCGGAGTGGAACAGCCAGACATGCAAAATCCAGGAACTTTTTCTTTCACCCTCCGTCCCAGCTTCGCGACCGGCATTCTGAGCCGAAGGCGGGCACAAGTCTTGGTGTTCGAGAAGGAGGCTCGGCAGAAGTAGGGGAGGGTGTTTGCTTCGATTCCCGCCTCCGTGCAGAGTCTCCGTATAAGCGGACGCCGAAAAGAAAAATACCCGTCGACACGCACACCACACCAAGGTGCTCTCGCTCGCGGTATAATAATGTCGCCGATCCAGATACTCGGCACGCGGGTAACCACGTGCGCCTGGCTTCTCTTACCCTTCGTACCTACCTCTAGGCCGCGCATTTCGCGCACGCTCTTTTTTTCCCCCACTTTTTCTATATCTTTATTTGCTTCATTTTTTCTTTCACTTTCTCTTTCGATGGCTTCTCTCGTTTTGCTAAGCCACAACACGGCCCGGTTTTGTTACTGCGACTTGACAACACGGCAGAAAAACGCTCCGGGTGCTCTCCTTCTAGAATACAAATGGAGGCGGTGTGGAGACAGCTGCATCGGGGAAGCAGGGTTTCCTTTCATAATTGAGGCGCCGAGGAAAGGGCCAGCCAATGGCGACGCCAGCCGTCGTCCCTCCCCACGACGCCAAAGTGTGACACCAAGCGCGTTTCAACTGGGGGGCGCGAACGCGTGCGGCAGAAAAAGCGCGCGCACTGGTTGAGCGCTAAGTGGCGCTTCTCATGGAGAGGCTAATGACGCGCCGAGAGCGCTGAGAAAGAGCCCAGTGAGAAAGGGGGTGAGTCCCAATTAAAACGGGGTGCCACTGGGGAGAGAGGGAATCGAGAAAACAAACAAATGAAGAGAGAGAGAGTTTGGGAAAGGTGCTTGCATTAAGGAGCGAAGAAGCAAAAGAAACTAAGCTGCCGATGCTGAGGAGGAGGAGGAGGAGGAGGAGGAGGAGGGAGGGAGGGAGGGGTGTGGGGGAATGAAAGGGAGGACAGTCGGCTAGATAAATGCCGAATTGATAAGCGCGTTCAGCTGTGCGGAGAAATGGGACACGTTGAAATTGCGGCCGCTGGGCTGCGGCGCCGTCTCCCACCCTCTCCATTCCCCTCACCCTCGGTTTTTACGTTCGAACGCGCTTACTAGCGCAAAGAGCTGCGACGATCTGGCGTCACGCGAAGGAGAAGAAAATGCGCGCGCGTCCGCCTTTGGAGGCACGTGCCGCCGGTTCCGGCACCACAAGAGAAGGGAAGAGTGAAAGAGAGAGAGAGAGAGAGAACGAAAAGAGGACGGGATGGGAGATCCCTTGGAAGGCGTTAGAGACCGTTCCAAGCCAATGTTCGAAACACGGTGTGTGGGGTAATCCAGACTCGCGCTATAGGCATGGCGTCGTGCACGCCGTGCTACTGCAGAAAGGCCGCTGAAGAAGACGGGAAAAAATGGAATATTTTAATCTTGAGACACTGATGTTTCTTTTTTTTTTTCTAAGCATGCTCGAGGAAAAACGAATGCAGAGTAGTGGTCGTCGCATCATTTATTGGAATTCGTCGAAGGTCAGATTCGTTTTCTTGACTTGCAGCTGATCAGCATAGTGACAGTTTGGGCTGGTGTCGGAAAAACGGGCTCCCCCCCCCCCCCCCCCCCCCACCCTGCTAGTCTTGGCACCAGAAACAGAAAAATTAGGAGTCTATACTCCTTAAAGGAACCGGTTGTTTTGCTGTTCCTATTGTCGTTAAAGAGGCAGTCCATTATGACTGATACCGTCAAGAGATCGCTATAGGCTGCTAAGAGTAAGATGAGAGTTCAATATCATTTGTGGACGATAAGCTACACATAAAAATACATGTTCGGAAGTTTCTTTGCTTAACGTCTACATAGCGAAGATTAACTTCATGGTCTAGGAAGTGCAGGTCTTCTCGAATGCTATGTTAGTCGGATTACAAATCCTAAAATGCGTTATAAATTTATATTCGTTCTTTTTTTTTCAGGCAACTAAATAGGCGGAAGAAATACAGTCGGGTAATGCAGTGTTGTGCGCTACAACCACCGTATTTCTTGCCACTGTCGGCCTTAAATGCGTCCCACTGTTTCCATCAGTCTACAGCAGGCTTCTTCCAAGCTGCCTTACTGAAAATACGTATAAGCATCCTAGAGACTGATATCCACTGCACAATTCTTGCATTAGAAAATAGAAGGGGATAAGTTTGGGAAAGTTGGCGATCCACATTCATGTTCAAGATGAAAACGTAGCGTTTGAACGAAGATGGGACTATGTTTTTGTCATCCTATCTTCCTCTGACGCCTCTCTTCTCATCCTGAAAAGGAAACAGGCCGTTCGTGTGGCCACGTGTGAAAAGATGTCAATCCTAACAAATTCATGCAAATATGACAGGTGCACAACTCGTAAATCGAGCATGCTCAAGATGAACGCTTAAGATATTGCCCAGGCTGAACTAAAGTCCACAAAACATTCATTCGACGGATGCCCGAGTCGCCCTAAAAAAGGATTGGTCTCGCTTGGAGCGAGCTTTGAGAAGGCATTGTGTAAATGGGATAAACATCTCAACAAGTACTGTTGGGCAATTTGGTTATATAAACACTTTTTTTTCTTCAAAATGGCACCAAAATTTAAGCTGTACAAACAGAAGAGACATACAGTGACGACGTGTGTGTCTGTCAACTTTGTGCAGCTTACCTTTTGGAGCCCTTTCGAAGAAAAAAATAATTGGTTCGATTTTATAGGGTTTAACGTCCCAAAGCGACTCACGCAATGAATGACGCCGTAGTAGAGGGCTCCGAAAAATTGCAACCACCTGGGGTTTTAACGTGCAAGCGACATCGCACAAGCGAGCGTGCTTCCAGCACTTCGCCTCCATCGAAATGCGACAGCCGAAGCCGGCAATGAATCCTCGCCTTTCGAGTTGCCAACCGAGCACCATAACCACTGAGCCACCACGGCGGCTGAAAAAAAAAAAACAAATTGGGATAAAAACAGCCCACGTTTGAACAATAGGGAAGTCGAGCCTTACCACCACATTTAAGCGGCATGTGAAGCTTTTTATTTAGCTGTCAGGAAGTCAAACACCGCCAACACCAGTTTCCAACACGCGAAAATCTATTTACCGCTGTCAGTAGTGCTGTACATGTGTTGCCCATGAAGGTACAATAGGGGTGCGGAAAGAGAGCATTAATCACTTTTACCTCAAGGACAGAGGGAAGCCGCGACTGCAAGAATCAGTTCATAAGTACTCTCATCCATTTATTTATTTATTTATTTATTTATTTATTTATTTATTTATTTATTTATTTATTTATTTATTTATTTATGTACATACTGCAGACCATGGTTAGGTCCCAGCAGGACGGGCCCTGTACAGAATGAGTAAAGCAGAAAAATCACATGGCAACTTGCAGTTTACAAAAAGAAGGAAAAAACATATGCATACAGTTACAAAGCATGGTTCATGTCAAATATGTCAATGTTGGTCAGTGGGGGGCAGAGAGTTCCAGTCCGCTATTGTGCACGGAAAAAAAGAAAATTTGAACACATTTGTGCGTGCGAAGTATGGTGCTAATAGGCTGGTGCGATAGTGGCGGGTGCTTCTTGCGGGCTGAAGGAAAAGATATAATGACGGTTCAAGTCCCAACTTACGTTCGAGCAAGAGGGAAAGAAAATCTAAACGGGTATCTTTTCGACGACACTAAAGGACTGCCCCGTGGAGCCCAGGCGCTTGTCTGCAAGGTGCGCATTGCATGGCTTCCCACTCACGAAAAATGTGTTTGAAAAATGGCGCGCTTCACCAAAGAGACAAGTGCGATGCTGTAATCGCAGAGAAGTCCCACTAGAGCCAGTTCCTTGCTGGGCATTTCTTAATTATTTTACCTCGACCATTACTCTAGGTGGAGGCCAAATTGCCATTCTTAATGAGAAAATTTTCCTCCTTTTTCCATCCTTTTAGGACACAAGCACTATTCCAATGGGCGAACCCTGAGCAAGATCTTGCGATGTTTCTGGGTTTGTGCAAGTAAACAAATAAACAAAAAACAAATATCCGCGACAGGGATCAGCTTCGCAGGCCACTGCACGAGGGCACTAGGCTATGGCCGCTGCCGATCACTCCTCGTGTTAAACTGTAACACACTCTCGAGCTGTGCGTTGCACATCGTCTTCTTTCTCAGCTAATAGTACTACCAAACTGATATTCATGCTATGCGCTATGTGGCGGTAGTGACAGAGAGATGTGCGCTGCATGCGTTGGCGGTGACAGCATTGCTGCAGAAACGTGGCACTGCAGAGTGTATAGGCCGCCGGCGTACATTGGGTAAGTTGGCATTGACGACGAAATAGTTGGGGTCGTGCATAACTGGCTTCCTGAGTTAGTGGACACCTCTATCGGGCTTTCAGGTACGTGGCGGTGGTGTCCACCTGCAAAAAAACTGCGCTTTCAGGCAATATCTCGTGCTTAGCAATGCTAATTTTTGGTTCTAAACTGCGAGCCATTTTTCTCCTGAGCTTAATATCGGCAACAATGAAATGCGAACAGGGGAGCACGTGACAAAGGGTTTATTTTTATGCCGTCTGTCTTCCGCCATAAGAGATAGGCGCGCTCATCCGGTTTGAGACAGCTTTGCTTCCGTTTTCCCTGACGTTCGTTTTCTCGGTTTGCCACTGGAGCGCCGCATTTCTGGTGGTGCTATAAAGTTTCACTCACTGCCAGAAGCAAGCGATTGAGCAAAGGCCCCGTTTGACACCGACTGCAACCCGATCGGTCTTTTTCAGTGCTAGCATCGCAACCAGACGCTGATAACAGGGCTACGATAGAAGCAAAATCGAAGCGCTGCAGGCCACGGAGCTAAGAGTGCTCGCTTAACTCATGAGGCCCACAGCCGTTGCCAGCAGTGAAGCCGCGCTGCACAAGTTGCGATAGGTGGAAAGAATGCAGGTGGCGCTGCAATGTCAAAAAGAGGAAATGAACGTCAAAGAAAACAGAAGACAAACTATCGTAAACCGAATGAGCGCGCCTATCTCTCATGACGACAGGCAGACGGCGTAAAATGGACCTTTGGTCACGCTCTCCACTGTTCGCAGTTCAGTTGTTGCCGACAGTACAGTCTGTTGCTAGGTCACCAGGTTCTTCATCAACAAAAGCATCATAATTTATGATTAAGCCGCCGCGGTGGCTGAGTGGTTATGGCGCTCGGCTGCTGGCCCGAAAGACGCGGGTTCGATCCCGGCCACGGCGGTCGAATTTCGATGGAGGCGAAATTCTATAGGCCCGTGTACTGTGCGATGTCAGTGCACGTTAAAGAACCCCAGGTGGTCGAAATTTCCGGAGACCTTCACTACGGCGTCCGTCATAGCCTGAGTCGCTTTTGGACGTTAAACCCCCATAAACCAAACCAAACCATAATCAATGATTAATAATCAGTGCTGCTGTAGAAGGTAAGCACTGACAGCAGCGATTTAGCAGGTTTTTGCAAGCAACATGTGCGCCTTATTTTTTCTCATAATAGACGCATTGTTTCGCCTAAGAAAAAGTAGATGCTGATCTGTGAGGTGAGCGTAATACACAGGACAAAAACTTAGACTTCGGCAACAAAAAGTTTTCTAAAGAATAATTACTAATGCATGGGCAGTGCTCATTACTCTAGTGTGCTCGTATGCGCGAACAAATACGGTACTTCCTTAGCTGCGTGATGAAAGCCCGAAGACAATTTGGAGACAGCTACTTCGGGAGGTTTCTTTACGGCGGGATGACATGTAGAACTAGCTTATTTGCTAAGTATGGACGAACAGGTTGAAACTAGCGACTATTGAACGATCAGTTCTCTACCCAACGCACGCACAGGGGGAAGCACCCAGCAGTGATTGTGTGCTTCTAATAAAGCACGGCGTCCCATTCTTATCACGTAGAGCATAAATTAATGAACGCTATTTGTATGCACTGGCGAGCGCGTTAGAGAATTTTTTCACCAAATGAGATTATCTGTAATCACGTCCCGAGTGACAGCCAGTTCTCAATTCCGAGATCGATTGCTTTCAGCACCTTGTGGCGAAACGATGTCCTTTTGTAGCGTGTTCTTCGCTTTGTTAATTTGTTTCACATGTTGCCAGGAATAGCAGGCGCACGTATCAAAGCGTATTGGACTCTACTTGCGATGCCGACCACGTGAGAAAAAAAAAGCAGAAAAAGGTACGTCCCCTAAGTTTGACTAAGGCAACGTGATCGAATCGGCTACGTACAGTGCGCCATTCCCACATGACGCAGCACGTAAGCTCACGCTGCGGAGTCGACAGCGGGGCGACGAAGTCACGTTTCACTGCTTTAGTTCACGCCGAACTCTCTACACCCTCCCCCCGCCCCCCCCCCCCCCCCCCCCCGACTTCGGTCCGGTCATATGCCTACCGTACAAGCGCGCGTCCCCAGTCCTCTCAGATTTATCATCTGCCGCGCCTTCAAGAAACAAGATGATAGTAAATGAAAAGCTTGTTCGTGTAATAAACGTCCCACGTGCCTTAGTTCTTGCTGAAAAAAAAAAGAACGTGTAGGGCTGAGGCCAGTGGAATCACATTCAATTGACCTCGCTTAATGTGAACTTCCGGTTAAGTCGAACTGACACATATGGTCCCGCCAACAACACACGTATTAAGGGACGTCAAATCGGTCTCCCTTTAATTCGAACTTCGTCTAATTAGAATGCATTTCCGGTTCTCTTCGAGTTCGAATAATCAAGATAACACTGCATAATGAGGCACACATTGCGGCTCGCGACGCTAATGTACACTGCAAAGCTGTGCTTTGCACACATCGGGTAGCAGCCATTCAAATTCGTGACTAATCTCAAAAGCCCAAGGGTTTGTATCCAAACACTGTCTCATCTATCTGCCTCTATCCATCCGCCCACTCTTCTATAAAGGATCAGAGCGGAAACACAAGAGCAGGCTAATTAGAGAACTTGCGCTCTTCAACCACCGCCAGAGGTGCTCATTCGCGTCCGTAAATAAATAAATTAGCCCGCCAAGACGGCCGCGCGCGGGGACCAAGTCACGGGCGACCACCGGGGCGAAAACACTAACAAGGAAAGAAGGCAGGATTGATGAGTCCCGTCGAAAGAGCGCGTCGAGATCGAAGGAAGAAAGAAATCGGTAGTTAATAGACACGCACAAGCGCGCGTAAACGCAATAAGAGAAAACGCGCGCCATCGCAGGCATTGCATGCCACACCTGCGCTGAGATGCTGCACCTTCGCGAACACACGACGTCCGGAAGACGCGTTCGTCGAGCGCGGTGGGCAACCCGCAAAGAACGAGGCAGGCGTGATCGCTTTTGTACGGGAGCCTAATTGTATATTACGGGCCGCCGCGGCGCTGCTCTTTGCATGGTCTTCAAAGGGTGCGCGCCTCTCCGACGCCCATAGGCATGGGAGGTGCACAGTGCACCTCCCATGCAACAGCGGCTGTGACGGTGGCGGCAACCCGCAATGAACGGCGCTGCGGCGGTGTTCGCCAGTGCTTTATCACGCGATAACGGTCTCAGCTGCGCGCACACCTGTGCGTTCCGGGATAACGTATAATGCGATAGTGGTGTATAACGCAACTTGACCACACTTGTAAGCGTGCAGTCCTTTCTATTTTCTTTGTTTTTTTTTGTTCCTACTTGGGGCGTGGAGCACTCCACTTATTGAAAGCACATGAAGAGAAAAAAACGAACATAAAATCTTTCATCGGGCAAGCGTTTTTTATTTTTTATTTTGCTCCGTTTCATTCCTTTAACACCATCATTCTAAAACGAAATTTAACAGCGTAAATTTAAGCCAGTTGCAGGGTTCACTTTGAGCGAGTCACGTTAATTAAAGAACGCAATTGTAAGCAATGGAAAGCTGCAGATGCATTGTTACTACAGCTCGGAGAAATGACAGAACAGCTAGATCAATACCTGTCGCTTTTCTTAACGTCAAGAGTGTCGCTTAGAACAGCATGAGAAACGTTGATTATACAAAGTATAGCAAACAGTTAGACTGCATCGGCAGTATGCGGTATTTGTAGCTCGTCAATCTCAAATCAGATTGCGCTGTCTGTCAATAAGAAAGCGCATTTCAATAGCTTCAAGTGCAATGCTCCTAGCCAAGAATATACTAAAACTGCTGGTAATATATCACTGCTGTAGCGCAACCTTTTGATTGTTTTCGCATTTCCCACTACGTACATTAGTAATCGCCAGCTGTTCAATATTTCAGTGTCCTATAATGAAAAACGAACACATTGATGCTTCCGACTCAGAGAATGAATTGCATAAATCATACGTGTTCGATGAACAAGCTGCTACATTGAAAGTTGCCATCTGAGTAATATTATGAACGCTTAGTTAACACGCTGAATGCATTGAACCTGGAGACACCTGCAAGATGAGTTAACTGAGTCCCATTCGTCGGCCAGGTGGTCAGCCGAATATACTGCGACTTCGAAGGCTTGTTATGGAGGAAGCTCGCTCCTCCTAGGATGTGCCAGGTTCGCCATTTCCATTGTTTGTTTTTTAGGTTCATCCCTGGTAGCGTTATGTGAGAAATAGACTGAAGACCGACTAACGTCCCTCTAAGCCCTCGTCATCCTGCGCTGTGCAGTCCGCTGCCTTGTGTCTCGTCTAAGGGCTTTAAAGGTTCCCAACTTTCGTGGGTGCCAGCTGCTGCGAGCGGCGGAACGATGCTGTCTTCGGCGGAAATTTCAGAGCCAGACAGTCTCCGCCTGCACCAGTGCCCCAACGACCGCGCTGCAGAGTTCGGTGTTAATCCCCCCCCCCCCCCCCAACCTCAGGGTCCATGGTGATCCTGAGCCAACAGAAACTCAGATCCCTGCCACATTGTGTGCCATCTGCACTCCCTGTCGGCGACTACATCACATGGTTGTGACACACCGTGACAGGCAGCAGGGAACGATGCTGCCTGAGCATTCGTACCCCCAGTTATCCCTGCTACCCAACACCATGTCCACGCGCAGAGGTTACCTTAGCCTACTGAGACAGCGTTTGCCCTCAGCGTGTCCCGTGGCGCACCTCGTGGAGGTGGGGGTTTTTGCCCACAGATCACGTGACCCAACTAATTTGGGGCTACACAGGGAACCCTACCAACCCGCCGCGTTTTGAAGACTGTGTCCATCCGTACCTTGCACCCCTGCTCACGACGGATTGAAATGTAAGATTCTAATCATTAAATTTGTACTATTCTCGACACACTGCAGCCGTCATAATACTACGACATCGCGAGGGCGTGCCCGGGAGAATTTTACACATGAACGCCCTGTCTACGCGGCTTCCTGTTGACTGCATTACAGGGAATCGCAATCAATCCCAGCCATTTCGCAACAGTTCTTAACCCGTGACTTCGCGTCATTTGAAACACCAGCGTCCCAGGTCTCCGTGTCGCTGTATTGCATTCCCTGGCCAGAGACTAGAATGTTTAAACAGCTGAAAGAAGTCGATGCGACACTGTGAATAGGAGATAAAGAAACCCCGACGGCCATCCATGGTTGCTTTCCTGTACCACAGTGCCAAGCGCCATAAGCCCACTGAAGGCCACACCGCAATTCGTCAATACTTGCTTGTTCATCACAAAAAATGATCCCTGTTGCTATTGTTACGGTTCGTGCAGGCTCACCGCGGCAAGACCCCTGTCAGTGATGTTTCCTGGAAGCTACTGACCGTGGCATCGGAGCACCGCGTCCCCGCGGAGTGATTCCCATATTTGGACATGACGACGACCCATGTTACCATATCTGGCAGCCGCCAACGATTCCATCGGGAAGGGAAGGGGGTGAACAAAGGAAGCAGCCGGCGACTATGGCGAACACACCGAGGTTAAAAAGCAAGGAACCGAAGGGAGGGCAGCGGAAGCAGCGGATGAGACGGTCGGACGAGAGCAAGGCAGAAGCCTGGGCTGGCGCCACGACCTGAGAGCCTGGGGTCTAGCTGTTGCTTGAGTTTGGCCTACGTCAACACGTCCCCACGCCTGGAAGCTGCCCCACCCCCAGCCTGGCCGTGGCAGACATCCAGCCCTTCATCGAGTCCATGCCTCGCCATGCCGACGCAGCCCCAGTCACGACGAACCCAACAAGTCCCGCAAGCTGCGCCAAGCCATTTGAGTTAATTAAATTTCATTTATCGAGTCTGTGCCTCCACCCTCTCATGTCCAGTGTGGACCCCAAGCCCTTTTAAGAAACCGGTTCATCGCACTACATATGGTGGAGGGTGGTGGCGCTGTTGTAGGGTTTCACTGTTTCATGAAGCACTTAACGGCGAGAGGTCTGTCCTCCTGAGTGAGCACACCGTCAAAGCATCTAAGCTGAAATTCCGGCAGTCCGAAACCCTGGGAACCTCGCTGGTCAGAAATTAAGTGGTTAGCAGGCAGTTGCAGCCCCTGTGGCTGTCAAGTGCCGTGCTGAGGGTTGTACTGAACATGAAAATGATGGGGTGTAGCGGGACGCCACCGATTTGCGTGACACCAGAGCTAACAGAGGAGGCGCTACTGTCTGATGAACTCCAAATGTTCTTCAGCAATAAGCCCAGATGTCTAACGCGAGTTTCACAAAGGTGAGATTAAACAACTCGGTGCAGCAAACCGCCAAAGGCCTCCACGGGGTTTGCCCAGCATATCACCGGCTGACTGACTGACTGACATTGCTGCGAGGAAGTAGGAAAAGGAAAGATAGAAAGAAAAGGAGCCGCGCTCTAATAGGCCCATAGGCCCCGGGCCGATCCCGGAGGCAGTGCAATACACCATAAAGTGTATGCATGCTACAGTGTTGCCAAGGACGGTGGTCTGGCTTTACTGCAACACACATGGCTCGAAAGCAAGGAACATGTAGCTTTTAAAGTATCGTGCGGTAACGTCTGTGTTGGAATAAGCAACGTACACAAAGCGCCCTGAAGGACATTTGTAATGATCGAAGATGTAAGCACGTATTCCAGCAACCCCATAGTGGCTCGATCATATTTACTCCGTCGTTCTGTCACTTTATAACTGTCGTAAATGGACATCTTTTGACTATCAATTGCATGCCAAGAAGTAGAGCTCTAGAGTATATAGTAAAGCTCTAGCTTGTCAAGGAGACGCCATGATCTTTGCTTGCGGTCATGCATTTAGATGATATTGTAGACGCTCAAGTGGACATGGTGAAGGGGCACAGCGGATGTGCAATTGATAGTCGAAACATGTCCATTTACGACAGTTATAAAGTGACAGAACGCCGTGTGCACGCAGTAAATATGAGCGCCACTATGGAGTTGCTGGAATACGTGCTCACATCTTCGATCATTACAAAGATGCTTCAGGGCGCTTTGTGTACGTTGCTTATTCCAACACAGACAGTGGCGGTCGCCGTACAAACTGCCCGGTGTCGCCAACTAGTATAACCGATGAAAAGGCCCTTAACACCGAAGCGACGAGGCTTTTCTTACAATTAGCGGTGTCTGTGCCGAGTTTAAAAAAAAAGAGGAAACAACTAAAACTAGAAAAACGTGCACACACTGACGACAGGGTTAAACATCTGCCTTGCAAGGTGGCATCCTATCTCAGAAATAGCGATGACGTATCCCGTGTGCCTTAATGTATTATTGACATTACAAAAGCAAAACCGAATGCCAACATTTATAGCCAGTGATCTCTCCTACCAATACAACCTTGACCGTGCATGCATTCCGTCTGAGACAGTCAGGGCGCCATTTTGTTTTCACGCAAGGGCACAAAAAGTTCTCGAAGTATAAACAGTTTGACAAAAATGCAACCCGAAAAGTTACTTGTACAATTGCGGGCAAGCAATTCATTAAGGCACGCTTCACTGTGTTTATATGCGTGCTTCTTTTCGGCAAAGCTCGTTTGTGCGGCATACTAAACGCACGCCTAGCATAAGATGCTCATTTGAAAGCTTAGCGCTCTCTTTCGTTCAAACAGAAGCAAAAGTAAGTCCAACTGTAAGCAGCGCCCCTTTATCATATGACGCGACGACATCGTCGCCGAAGAAACATTTCTTTCCCAGCTCCGAGGTCAGGGGTACCGAGACATGGACGAGGCTTTAAAAGCGCTTGAAATGAGTCTCGGCCCCAATCCTCTTGAGGTCTTCACTGAGCGCGCCATTAAGCAAACGACCAATGGGTGCAGCCCCGTGCAAGAGCACCAAAGTTGCATCAAATGCCGGCTGTTGAGCAATATCTGTCAGTCGCACCTTCGGAAGAAATATATGATGCAAGTGGAATTCTCATTTAGGAGCAAAACTTGGGAGCCCTTCAGGTACTGCCAAAGCAAAAATCAGTGAAGTTTAAGCCGGAAGTTTAAGTCAGAGGCAATTCAAATGGGTGCCGCAGGCGTGCTCCAATCCGCTGTTTAGCTGACTTGCCTCATGGCTTGGGCGCTCTATGACTGCCTAAATTAATCACAGCTCCCGAAATTGATTTTTCTTCATTTGTTCTCTCTTTCTTCAGCCCTTGCGTAATCCAGAATCCTTGCTATAAAGAACGGATGGGCGGTGCCCTGTGAATGCATCTGTCCGTTGTGTAAGTACTCCCAAGTTCCAAGCGCCCTCGTTAAGGGGACGCTCTGGGGAAGCGCTCTTTTTCTCGCTAAAACCTGCTAATCAATCCTTAGAAAAGTACTTGTTGCGGTGCATACTTATTCACTTTGAAACAACTAAAAAAAACGGCAATCGAGTGACACATCATATACGTCTTTACTGCGGTTTTCAATGCGTACTCTTGACAAGAAGGAACAGAAGTGCCAAGGGACCACACGTAAGAGCAATAGCATCCTTCTTGCGCGGCCTAACGAAGTTTGCGCCAGTAACTTGCGCGAGGGACTCTGTGCCACAGGCGACGCGGCGGGTGGCGCCTAAGCATCCTTTATGTCTTCGTTTCTTTGATCTCCTCATTTGCATAATCGACTGGGCGTCACGAGACAGAAGATATAACGGAAAAAAAGCAAGGAAGCTTACTTTCGCAGGCTCATCTTCAGCAATATTTATGCCCATCATTTCGTCGCTGATATTTTTTTTTCTCACCAGAACGAATGCGGCAACGACACGCCTTACTCAGCTGAAGGCACGCCTGGGGAGCGAAATCGCGCGAGCCGTCAAGACGAAGTACCCCCCACATCAGTGAGCATTAACTCTAACATACGGCAACTCTGTCGTCTTGAATTCTGGGAAAGACGCGTATCGCTGATCCCAACATTTGAACAGCAAATAAAGAGCGAGCGAGCGAGCGAGCAAAAGAGAGCAGAACGCAAAGCCGAAACGTCCTTACTTCGCAAAGGAAACAGCCACCGCACACGAAGCATTCAAAAGCAAGTTGCGCGAAAATAAACAAATAAATAAGAGATAAAGACAGGACCGCACAACGGAGCGCAAACGACGTGCGGGCAGCAATTCCTCCACGATCTGGCTGGGACAGGTCCCAGAGCACGCTGCTGCTGCTGCGGCGGGGCCTTCTTCGCAATCGTACATACGCGCACAAATTTCCTCCGAACGACCCGTAACAATCAAAACACGGGGTAATTTGAGAGGTTTGGCTCAGGCCAGCCCCGCACACCCGCCGCTCAGTTCGTGAAACGGGTTTTCTTTGCTTCCCCGGAGCCGCCCGGGAAACAGGCACTCACGCAGGCAGGCTGGCCAAAATGTATTGCGCAATTCGCCGCCTCCCAAACGGCAGCTCGGCTCCCAATACGCGGCGTCCGTGGGGACCGAGCGAGAAGCACTTTGTTGGCATCGCCTCGCCTTCAGTTCTCCATCGCCCTACGGAACGCATAACATGGAGCGAAGAGGAACAAATTGCCACACGCTGGTGGGAGAAGTCGACCGCATGCAAGCGACCGGGCCGCCTCCCCCCCTCCCGTTCGGAAGGTCAAATGCGCGTTCTACATCTTCCGTCGCCCAAGGAGGAGCCGTCGTGAATCAGAGAATTGGATTTATGCTTCCTCTGCTGCGGCACAGAGGAGCCTCGCTTATGTAACTCTATCTGAGGAGGCGTTGGGCCGAGAGCTGAGCCGGCCGCATGCCTGTTCATCATGGGTGTCTAGACACAGAGTAAAGAAGCCTGACGGGGCTGCCCACTCCTCATCGTCATCCACATCTGATTCAATAATCGCTGCTGCCTACAGCCTAATAACTAGAGACGTTTTTTATGGACATCGCTTGCTGGGGGGCAGCGGTCATGTGGGCTGCGGACTTTGCTTGGACGAAGGCGCATTTCTTCACGAACAACAGTGCCTTTTTCTAATTCTTCTTCATGAGTAATTATTCCCTCTGTCTAATCTCAATGTGAAGTGGCATGAAAACCTTCGTGCGGTATTATTCTGTGGTCCAAGTTATGAAACTTTTCTTTTGATTAAAAGCAGTGCATGGGAAGAGACAGACAGGCGCGACTGGTGGCAGCAACTTACAAGTGAGGTGATGCGTCATGCGCATCAGCACAACTGCCGGGGCCGCGTGGAGAGACGTGTGGACGGATGCTAAGCTTACTATTTTGTAGCCCTCTCATGTGATTCTTACTTACATTAATAGGCTTACTCTTATAGATAATGCAGTACTTTCTCTTTGATAGAGCGTATAAAGATATTTACATATAAGTTATTATTGGCTCATTTGCCGGTTGAGTGGCGGTGTTGTAACCAGCTCACGCGACCGCGCATATGTCACGTGATCCACACCTCTTCTGATTGGCTCTCAGAATTATGACGTCCTCATTCCCGTGACCTCTCAACGCCTCGACAGGTTCTTTGAATTCGCGACATCATCGCCAAGTGCATAACAGACGGCGTTCTCCTCCACGTCATCAGTTGTGTCCTGCCAATGCCGTGGGGCAGCACACAGGCGTTAGTTTCTCTGCAGCTGCAGCCACAAACGCAGTCTGCACAGAAGCTCAGTGCCCGCGCCTCCAAAATCCAGCTGCGAAACCTGCCGAAGAAGAAGTCCACCGCCAGCGTCGACAAATGCAGCATTTTAGCTGCTACCGTGCAAACGAAGAGCCGTCGCCGGAAAGGCAGAGCCGGCGTCCGTGTCGCTGAGGCAGAAACTAGAGGCTCATATAAAGAAAGTGCCAATAACAACAAAAAATGAACATAAAATTAGGTGCAGTATGTGGCAATAAAATGTCTTAATAGTTAAATTACCATTCATATAACAACAAAACTCTTCATTTATTCGCAGAAATCACTCACAAAACTTTGCTGCAATAACGCATTACCGAGTACCGAAATCGTCCTGTGGGCTTCTGGTGCTGATAAAGCAGGGGCATCAGTATTGGCTGGGACGGACGTCACAGGTGAGGAATTAGCTAAAAGAAATCACCTAAATTATTACATATCTTATAAGTGGAGCAGTTAAGATACAGTTTGCATACAAGACACTTCTGTGAATATATATTTAAAAGAATTAAAACAGAAAACGCAAATGCGACAGAAATACGGAAAACTAAAAGGAACAGCATACCTTGAATTTGAGAACACTACGGAGGGAAATGCAGGCTAAACTATGCTCCCCTGGTGATCAATAATCCTTCACACGAACACGTTAGCGTGGGATCATTGCATAAGGCCAACGAAATGTTCAGGAATATTTGCTTGGAGAATGTCTAGAAGTTTATTTAAAACCATTCTAGAAATTTTGCATTTGCTGCACCTTACTTGTAATGCGATGTTGTTTGTTTATGGACGACTTGGGGCCTGTAAGTATTCATATTATACACTAACTGGTAAAATATGTATGTTGTAATATTATTTTGCATTCGCCTAGCGGTTGCAACAGCTGCTTTATTTTACTTGTTGATAAACGAAGGGATGGTGAATAGTGCTTAATTTTCATTGTATTTTAGATCGTTCTAGCGTTTGGTCAGAGTTCATTTTGAAGGTTTTACTGCATATAGTCTGCTGTTCTATGCAAATGAAGTTATCGTTTTCTGCGCATCTTTTTCTGTGCACAAGGGCACTGTTATCGGCTAGTTGGTTGGACATGACAAAGTAGCAGCGCAGACACAGGACGATGAACACAACGCTTCTGTAGTTCGCCTTTATCGTCTTATGTCCACGTTGTTCCTTTCTGTAGAATCTACGGTTGTTTGTAGGCTGTTGCACATGTGTATAAGGTGTTTCTGTGAAACTCTGTTTCAGCGCCATGCATCAACAGCTGCCTGTGCCCCATAAAAGAGCAATGACACTTAAACGGCGAAGAATAGTAAGTGATGGTGTTACGCAGAAAAACATTGCTGGTGGTTTATAATTTCTTCATTGGTAAGCACGAAATATAGTGCGAAAGCACAGTTTTTTTTATAGATGGACACCATCGCCACTTACCCGAAAGCGCGCTTGAGGTGTCCATTTGCCCAGGGTACCAGTTATGCGCGTCTTCAACTTTTTCACCGTCAATGCCAATTTACCCAATGTACGCCAGTGGCCTATGCTTCAGTGCTGCGTTTCTGTAGCAGTGTTGCAAATGTCAACGTATATTGCTCTAGTGCCGTGTTTCTGCAGTTTTTTAGAGATGGACACCATCGCCATTTACCTGAAAGCGCGCTTGAGGTGTCCACTGGCCCAGGGTACCAGTTATGCACGTCTTCAACTTTTTAACCGTCAGTGCCAATTTACCCAATGTACGCCAGTGGCCCATGCTTCAGTGCTGCGTTTCTGTAGCAGTGTTGCAAATGTCAACGTATATTGATCTAGTGCCGTGTTTCTGCACAGTTTTTTAGAGATGGACAGCATCGCCATTTACCCGAAAGCGCGCTTGAGGTGTCCACTGGCCCAGGGTACCAGTTATGCACGTCTTCAACTTTTCCACCGTCAATGCCAATTTACCCAATGTACGCCAGTGGCCCATGCTTCAGTGCTGCTTGTCTGTAGCAGTGTTGTAAACGCCAACGCATATTGCTCCAGTGCCGTGTTTCTCCCATAACATTGTCCGCGCTAACGCATGCAGCGCGCATCTGTCTGTCACTACCGCCATACACATCAAAGCGCGAATATTAGTTTGATGGCAGTATTAGTTGATAAAGAAGATGATGTTAAATGCACGGCGCGAGAGCGTGTTACAGTTTAACACGAGGCATGTTCGGCTGGGGCGATAACTATAGCACTCTCGCGCAGTGGCCAGCGGAACCAATCTTTTCGCGCCGCTGCGGGTTCGAATCCCAGTTGCGGATATTTGATTTATATTTATTTCACTTTGCGCACGCACAAACACTTCAAAATTTTGCTATGGGTTTAACCATCGGGAAAGTGATTTCGCACTAAAAATAAAATGAAATGCGTCTGCAGGTGTAAGGAGCCGTCTGCTTTGTGTACATGCAATATTTATTGCACGTGCTGCATGTCCAGGCTGCCTCCATCTCGCCTGCTAAGCGCCACTCTGCAGGGAGAGGAAGGGGTTGCTGCTTTGTCTAGCAGGGCCGCTTCGAGACCGACCAGCTCCTCCTCGCCCGATAAAAGGGTCCTTCCCCTGCATGTTACAGGGACAGCTGTATGACTGCCGGTCTACGAGATATAGAGAGTTTAAGCACAGCGTATACCTGCTACCGCCACCGCTTACCGCGGCTGCCAGCCGCCAAGCGCATGCGCAGATGCGCCGACGGGCCAGGAGCCTAACGACATGTGCGAGGGCGCAATGGCGACTGGCGGTCGCTGCATGGCCAGTAGATGGTGCATATATGCCGTACTAAAACCGCTGAGAAAAAGAACTCAGAAGGGCACGTCCGGGGGTAACCTTGAAGCCTTGTCATGAAAAGTAACAAGAAGAGAGTCGCTCCTCCACGTGACCGCGTTCGGTGACATCTGTCAAAGACTAACCTCCTTACTATAGACGCCCGTACCATGGGCCGCGCAGACGTGCGCTATAAAACATACCGGCACCAAAACATTAGGGACTGACTCGGAGAGCGGAGAACCGGGGGACGGAATAGCTCCGTGGGCACTTGGCTTCCAAAGGCTGGCCGCGTGACGCCACGCTCTCTCCAGAGCTTTTTTTCCTCCATGGCTAAAACCCTCTAGTGTCGTCAGCGGCAGCGCCGTCCGCGTTAGCCACACCCCCACACTCCTACACGTCTGAACTCGGCTCCACCGCTCCGTGACTGCTTGCTGCATTCGGCTATTCCATCACTTTCAAAGCCACAACACATGCCCCTAACTTCCTCGCCCAGCACACCATGATTGCTTGTACCCTTCTACTCCAACACTGAAAGCTTCGCACCCCACGTCCCTATCCCATCCCACACCCAATGACTGCATATTGCAGCAAAGCTTTGTAATGTGTTCGTTCATGCTCAAAGCCGCCATGCGGCTTTGCAACTTTCTGACGAGAGATGCTACCACATTTATCTATATAGATGTTTGCAGCCCCGTTCTACGCTGCTTGAGATTGTCGTAGGCGATTCCCGTGCTTAATCTCGAAATTTCTTTCTCAGCTTTGAATTGACCGCGGCCAAGAGCCTCTCGGCAAGGATTCTTCATTCGACGACCGCCGAGCATGCTTCCTGCCATCCCCGCCACACCGAGTTCTCCAGTTGTCGACATTACGGGAATTATTCCACCCGTCTACTCCAACTCTGTCAGCGCTGCACTCCAGGGTCTTAACTTCTCCCCCTGAGTGGTCAATGCACCTGCAACACTGTTCAGGTCGGACCCCGCGCCCCTAACCCCTCACCCTATGACTGCTTATTGCACCAGTGTACACCAACACTGTCGACGCCGCCGCACACCACATTTTATACCCCTCACTTCGTGAATTCTTTTTGCACCCTGCTACTATAGAACACTCGGACCGTCACACCCTTACACCATCATACTCCTAACCCAACCCACACCACCTTCGACCCCATGGCGCAGGTGGCGCATGCGTGATACACGTTTCTCTTCCTACGCTTCTCCCCGTTCACCCATCTCACCCCAGCTCCTTGAGTGGTTGCTGCACACCCCTTCCCCAGCACTCAAGGCAAAATGTTTTCAGCGCTAATGCGAGTGCAGTGGCATAAGCAAAATAGAGATCCCAAGCCGGTGCACATACCAAGAGTTACTATACACTTCGGCTGTCGTGACAGCTGGGGTGCTCGCATTACCACATGGCCTAACTAATCGCGGTCACTTCCTTTTTACTTTTTCTCCCTTTGTGTATGGTAGCAAACTAGACCACAGTCTGCTAAATATATCTGCTTTTCTTTATCTGTCCCCTCTCTTTTAGACGGCCTTGCTCAAGCACGAGCGGCCGCACTAAAACTGGCCATTTCAAAGCCCTTGAGCCGAATTCGTATTTCTGTGACCGTGGCACAGGAACACAAAAAACTTGCGCTATCTGCGATGAGTCTTTTCTAGCTTTGTTTTTTGTACTTAAGGGCACCTGAAACTGAAGCTACAACAAAAGTTGTGTCAAATATACTATCACCGCGACGACATACAGCTAAGCTCACAGGTGCGACCGCTTATTCTCGAAGCATTCGGAAGCATTGCTGCCGTCGAAACACGGCCGCCAATGTCGGGAATCGGGCCCACAGCCTTGGAAACTCCCACGAGCACTTTAGCTCTGCACAGCCCGAGTCGCCGCTTCGAAGAATGAAATTCCACCCGCGCCGCCCTTCCTTTGCTTACGTTAGAATTAACATCGACCCGCGCCGCTAAGCGCGCGTTCACAACAGGTCTATCGCCTACCGCCGCTTCGGCCCATTGTGGGCGCTACATGGCGCTAAACTCGATTGTTTACCGAAGGTCGCAGTCATTTCAGCTTTCCTCGCAAACAGTATCACTTTAATCTGTGATTCCATAGGAAAAAAAAAAGGTTGACGCCAGGGCCGCGCCGCTGTCGTTACACCAACGCGGTCCACGACCAGTCGGCCAGTCCGGCATATGTCTGAGCCTATTGTGCGGGGAGGAGGTAGGAACCATTTCGCATTCCTATCTTCGATCCGGCGTGCAACGAAAAAGGCGGGCTCTAAGAATCGCGTGCACCGCACGACGCCCGTCTCCGGCGCTGGAAATCAGCGGCGTTATTCCCTGCCTCGACCGTCGCCGCTGGGAGAAACTCCGTCGCAGCCTTAGAGCAGCCACGGGACCGCGGCACGCGTCTCTATACGAACAGTTATCGCCGCCAGACCGGCCGGCGTGGTCTCGATGCAATCGGTTAAAATCCGAAATTTACGAGCGCACCCTCCCTCGCCCGCGTGGCGCCGCACGCAACCTACGCGAGCGGCCTTCAAAGTGACACACGCACGCACACGCATGCACTCACGCACACACGGCCCCAATATCGCGTCTACGAATTGCGCGAGTCCGGTGCTCCGAGCGAATTCCGCCGCGGAAGAGGCGCATATCGGGATTGCACGGGCCGGTATGGAACGCCACGAAAAAGAGAATTTGTTGGGGCTGCGGACTTTTTTACCAGTTGGTGGGAAGAAACACGGGAAGTCGACGTTGAGCTGAGATAGCTGCCAAAACGAATGGAAATTAAGTAATTCGCAAACAAAAACTAAGATATAGACAGGAAACTCCACTTATCGGTACGTTGCCGTGTACTGTGGGATGTCAGTGCACGTTAAAGAACCCCAGGTGGTCGAAATATCCGGAGCCCTTCACTATGGAGTCCCTCGTCGCCTAAGTCGCTTTGGGACGTTAAATTTCCTTAAACCACGATGGGCACATTGCGTATGAGCCCTTGTAAAGTGTCGCTTTCACACCTGGAGAGTTTCCACACCTGGAGAGTTTCCACACCTGGGAAAGAACACACAGAAACAGGGACATCGAACTCACATTGTTTCACCAACTATAGTGCAGTCAGGTACCATAGTGCCGCCATCAAGGCAAAATTTTCGACGCAAACTTCGAAGCTGATTTGCTACTGCAAGCACTTAACATTACTGTATAGCATTTCAAGTAGAGCTAAGCTTCAAAGTGAGAGTCGAAAAATTTGGCCCATTTTTAAAGAAAATGTCAATGGCCATGCTTGACAGCCGCCCTGCTGACGTATTTTTGGGCGACCATGCATTGTGCATGATGACCGTGGACGCAAGTTCGATCCTGGACGCGGAGGCCGTGCTTTGATGGTGACGACGTCAGTGCGATGTCACGGCACGTTACAAAGGGTCGGAAGAAATTCAGAGCCCTCTACAGTGTCCCTCATAGCCCCTGTCGCTTTGGGACGTTAAGCTCCACATTCCACACCTAACCATACCACATCACACAATACCAATTAAAACGCGAATTTAATTACCGCCATATCTGAACCTGACGAGTCACTGATGCTAGATATTGCTCTAGTATCGTTTTATGGGCCGACGTGAGGCTCTGTCTATGCCGTCAACATTTGAAGCTCTCAACTGTGACTGCGTGCCACGTGAATCCATAACACTTGAAACGCCACTCGGAAGAGTTGGGTTATGCTGCCCTGTGTTGTCGCCTGCCTCTGCCCTGTGTCTGCTGCGGTTTTAGCAGTTATGTCCCACGAACCGGCCTACAACTTTACTCTCCTTAGCTGGGTTGTTATGCACGCGTGAGCCTGCTTGTGTCCCCGCTATCTCCAGTGGTGGACCATCTGTTTCTTGTAATGACAGCGCGTACAAAGGCCAATTGCAGAAAGGGCAATATCGTTGCTATTGTCGTTCCTTTTCTCCTCCTCCTTCCGCGCTGTTCGAAGGGCAACGCAACGGCAGAAAGAAATATAAACGCATCACCTGCTTTGCTGTTCCTTCGCTTCTATCTATACACGATATTAGACTCCACTACATCAAGATCCCAACTAGCCCAGCTCGACACGTAATCGATACTAAACACAGAAAGAACGCGTGATGCATGATATTTGGTGTAAGTGTGCGTGGTCCAGGGCGGCTTCCCTGGTACGTCAGCGGCTTCGCCGTCTGGCGGACAGCGGTCGAAGCAGATAGATGGACGATGTGCGGCACGCGTCGTCCGCGTGCTGCCGTAACCTAAGCGTTCGCGTGTTCGCGCGGGACCCATCATTACGCGGGGACGCTGGAGGGCCCGCGCAGCCTCCGCGAGTTGGCGCAACCAGGAAGCGGGCACGCTTTCGAGCCGGGCCCAGTAGGCTGGGCAGAGTGACCGCGTGCTCGCGCTGCGGAGAAGCGAGCTGGGTGAATGGCCAGGCGAAAACGATCGGCGCCGTGTCGGCGTTCCTAATCACTCCTCGCGCGTGCGTGTGCGTGTGGAGCAGGGGGGGGGGGGGGGGGGGTGCTGTGGTGGTCGAGGGGAGGCGAGGTAAGGAGTGCTCTACGACGCTTGTACGGTGGCGCTTTGATGCGGGTTTCATTAGCGGGCGGCAGACGACCCACTAGCGCTGGAAAACAAACATGACCTTTGACCTGTACAAGGCGCAGCGCAGGTCCCATGGAGAGTTGTTTGCGAATTTCGGACACAGAGATGACAATTGGGATCATGTGTGTGCATGCTCAGCTATCGCAACGGTCTTTGCGAGGCTCGCTACGTAGACTGAGACAAACACACTGCGTTCATTTCACTTGTTTTGATTTTTGGGGGAGGGGCCGTTCAGTTCATGTTTGTTCTTATCGAGAATCCCTACAGGTGCCGCATTATGTTTTGCTCATTTATGTCGGTGTTTCTACCGATCAATACTGGCACTTATTTCCTCTGTTCTAATCTTACAGCGAGAGACGTTACTGGGACCTCACCCCAAGTGTTCGTGTAACTGAAGCACTTTACAGTAGTTGTAGTTGTCGTAGAAATCCACAGGCCAAGGCAATCCAAAACAAGAACCAAGGAAGGTCAAACAAGAGGAGAAGAAGTACTAGATGAAGACTAATGAAGAAACGAAGAAGAAGAACACAGGCCAAGCTAAGAGAGAGAAGAGGAGAAATAATTAGGAGGAGAAATAGAAGAGAAAAAAGATAAAGAGGAGAAGGAGAAGGAACGGAAGGGCCATCACGGCTGTCGCCGGGCGTTTTAACTAACCGGCAGCCTTCTTTAGCCAGTCTTTTTTTGTCCTCTCCGCGGCCCTAAGCATCTGAAATGTTTTCGATCTGGGTGAAAGAGCAGTAGATTTACTCAAACGAAACCAGAAGAAGAACCAGTACTCCAATGTATCAGAGTCAACAAAAACGCTCGTACCTGCAAGCGTTTTTATAGGCGTTCTCTTCATACTGGCAAAATAACGTGTGCATATATATCGGCCGGCCCAACTTTCCATTTTCCGCTTGCATTCTTAATTAATTTTTATTGAGACATGTGCTTATACAAGCCAATTAAAAACCGAGTGTTGTGACGCGATAGCGTTAAGGCTCCCGTTCTGCATAAAATACGGGGTCGTCGGCGACGTTGTGAGTGAAAAAGCAGGTGGTCCACATGCCACCTAGCTCACGTAACCTTTTGACGTCATCAGAACCTGCTCATCCTGGCAGGTGGCAACCTGCCACTATAACAGGTGGCAGTTAAACAAGTGACTGCTCGCGAGAGGTTACCCGGTAAGAGCAACCTGAATCTCACAAGCCCCACCAGCGGCTGTGCTCGAAAGAGCCATCTGCCGGTACAGTGGCGCATCACTTAGCCGCTGCACCACTACGTTCACATGGTATGAGGGCTCCCCGTGGTCTATGAATGTTAAATAGAGAATGGCCAATTCTGCATATATAAGCCTGTAGGCAGGGTGTGGGCGAAGTGACATGAAAAGAGGACTCCAATACGTTGAAGGGAGCCATTAACGCTGTCTCACGATATCCTTGTGGCTGAGCTTAAATGTGTCATCAAGTCTGTGGCACACACCCTGTGGCAGCTTGCCTCTTCATTCATAGACGAAAGCATTTGTAAAACCTAACGTAATTAAACGTAACGATTACCTGCGTAGTTCACGATCAGACAATGCAACCGCTGCTCGCAGCTGTGAATGACATCAAAGCTAAAGTGTGAGAGATAGGAAGTATGAGGAGCGCAGAGTACAAAGCCGGTTGCGGAGAGATGCCGGCGCATGCGGCCTCTGCGTGCGCTTACGTGACTGAAATGAGTGTGAAGCGACGTAGCGCCGCTCGACTAAAGAACGTGCTGCGGAACCATGGCCGCGCGCCAGGAGTACGTATTGTACGCTCTGTACTGAGTGTAATTCCCTTGCAGCTTCCAGCACGGCAGAAATGTCAGTGTCAAAGGGGATACTTCGAAGATGTAGAAACAGCACCTTTGGTGAAAAATCGGCCAAAGGGCCCTCGGTAATACGATGAATAAATAGAGTACGCGGTGCAGAAGTTCATTGAGGCATGGCTTACTTCTTCGAGCAGTACTCATGAAAAGAGTGACTCCCGTAGGGGCATTAACTAGCTGGTAACAGCGAGAGAAGACCACAATTAATCCTAGTCTGTGTAGCAGGGGTGCGTGGATATTGCGGACGGTATGTTAAGAACAACTTGCGGTGCGCTGTGAGTGCGGCAAAGTAACGCTTGTTGCCTTGCTGGTAGACATGCTGTCGATTCGCACTCGTTTTTCTTTCTAGTCTAATAGCATGCTATGGGATTCGTTGTTGCTCTGTTTTTTGCGGAGGGTGTTTTCTGGAGCTATGCATGAATTTTGTTCTTTTACCGTGTTTAATATGCATTCATGCAGCACGCGAGCAATTTCTGCATATCGGAATACGGGAAGAGAAATTAGGGAAACCTAAATGTACAGTTGCTGTTTCTTTGCGCTTATTATAATTTTATCATGGCACATTTTTGTTTGGAATGCTGCCAGAAATTTCTTGTTTCGGGTGGGTTCCGTGACGCGTCCTCAGACTGATGCACCTGATTTTAATACAGGAGAACCAACGTATATATTGCAGAGCTGTTAAAAGTTTGACGTTTCTTGCGGTTCTATCCTGCTGGTAACAGCAACCCCACGCATATGGACATCAGCCCCCGCCCCCACCAGGCAATTGCTGTTTACACTTATCAGGCAAAGGCATATTTTACACCAAACGCACCCTCCCCATAAAGTCATCATCATCATCAGCAGCAGCCTTACTACACCCACTGCAGGGCAAAGGCTTCTCTCATGTCTCTCCATTTAACCCTATCCTTTGCCAACAAAGTAGTGGCCAGCAAATGCATGCCTTATGGATTGTCTCTATGGGTGCAAGCTGTCACAACACCCCCTTAAGCACTGTCGGTGTTAACAAAATGCATACTGTCTACGCGACATCTTCAACCAACGCCTGAGTCTTCATGGAGCTGAAATGGCAGTGGCTCAACTCACTTCGGAAACATGTTGCCGCCGTACTAATAGCTTGAGTGAATTAGAGTTCATCGCCTGCTCTCGAAAACGGGATGGTGACCGTGATATAATTTCACAGCCCACATTTCCCATCTTGCCGGCGAGTTCTTTTTCATCTAATTCACGGCGTCCTGATATGCACAAAAGCCTCTCGGCGGGGCTTCTTTTTTCCTTTTATTGTGCAGGTTTGTTGATCTGATGTTTTAGAGGGAAGGCTGGAAGGGCTTTCGTCAGCGGAAAGATTCAGTTGGCCCCTTAGGTAGTATAGACTCTTGTTATGTCAAATGAAATAGCTAAAAAGCAGTTCATACAACCCATCACTGTATTGCCCGAATTTAGAGCGGGAGGACTTTTGAATAAAATTAGCGAAACTGAGAAAGGCCACTTACCAAAAGGCGCCCTTTTCAAACATGCAACGTTACAAGATTTGCATTGCAAGTAGCTTGTTCATCCCTTTATGAAATGCGTATCAACACATACTAAAGCGTCACCAGGAAGCACCCGTAGTACCGTCTTGTCAGAAGTAATCAGGCTTCATGGTTCCCTTCTCAGTCTTGTAGTTGAGCCCTTACGGCTTCCCTAAAAACCTAAAGGTCTTGAAAGGTGAGGACATGTATTATCTCTACTTTGAATATATTTAAGGATTGAGGGGTGGCATAAGTGCTCCACTATACGAATGGAAAGCAAACCATGTAGCGTGGGTACTTTGGAAAATACGGTACGTCTGGTTTAGCTAAGGCATGCAGGTGCCGCCCCTGAAAATAGAAAGAGACAAAGAATGACAGAAGAGGGAGAGGGGAAAATAAAAACAGAAAGGAAGAAAGAAATAAATAAAGAAACAAACCAGTCAGGCAGACGTACAAACTAGTGTGTCGAGCCCATTAGATACCACTCTCCAAGCCTTTCGAACATTACTAGCTGACGGTACTGTTTCCGTATTCGTAAACGTAGGGGATAACGTCAATCTGACACACCGGTGGTCGGGGTCAGATGGAGCATTTCATTACCGCCGCATATGTCTATAGTCAAACCCGAACCGGACAGAATCGCGAACACCTTGTCCCCCAGCATTCGTGAAAACTGTACACCTCTCCAAGTGCCCCCGCCGTCGCCATGGTACACGAGCTCTCGCAGCGTCCATGCACGCGGCCCCATTCCCTTCGCGTATGGCGCCTGCGAAGCGGCCCAGCGACTTCCATGACAGAGCTGAGCTGAGCCACCAACCCTATACTCAAGCATGATGGAGAAGCCCGGCACACAGAGCCCCAAATACGTCACTCGAAGAAAAAGCTCGGAAATTTCGAACCGCTCCCTGCTCAACCTCACTGTGCGCTGCTGCCGTGTGTATCTGCTTCGCAATCAACAAGTGCATGGAAGCCTGCAGTCTTCGCTCGCCTGTCTCATTCCTTTTTTCTTCTTCTTTTAAAAAACAGGCGCTCACACAACCACCACTCCTTTGGCGCCGCGCTGACACTGCATCGTCCGAACACGCTGCACGCGGCGTCCAGTCGCGCAATGCATCACTGCACACGGCCAATGTGCACGTCACGGGCTGGCGCCGAGCGGCGGCGGGACCTACCTATTCGTTAGACCCGAGGCGTTTATGAATTTCTTCGCCGGACGCCACCGAGCTGCCCTGAGCGCCGCTCCATGCACCAGATGAGTGCGCGGGCATTTGGGGCCGCGATTTATCATTCATAAAACACGAAAAAGAAAAAAGAAGCAAAGTGTGTGTGCTCGCGTCCCATGGCGTGTGTTCGCCTTGCGTGAGCGCTCGTCATTATAATACACGCGCAGCCGAGATTATTCGCGCTTTCTTTTTTTTTTGCCCCGTTTCTTGGTCATTGCTTGGTTTGTATTGTTTTCGTGTTATTGTTAATGCTGTTGCCGCACTCTTTGTTCCAATCTAGCTCTTCTTCTATATTTATTGTTGCCCTCTCTTTGTGTAGTGGAAAGAGCAAGAGCGGCTCTTCACTACACCTAACTAGACGATCTGTTCTCCTTTCCACCTGGTTAGATCAACCATCGCTCGCTCGCGCCCTGGTTTACGTGGTCGTTGCAGTCTAGGAACGAATGGCGAAAAAAAAAACGATTAAGCGAACGAAACTTCGGCTTGCATGCAGCCGCCTCACCGTAGGCTACTTTATGGAAATAGTAATGGATCGCGTAGTATCGAGGGAGTGGGGGGAGGGGGGGGGGGGGGCAGAAGAACACCTGCCGGACTCTCATGACATGCAGTAACTCGCCGCTTCCCAATCGCAATTATATAGCCCTTCACTTGCCGCTCACAAAGACAAAAAAAAAGTGGCACAGATAGCACGTATACACCGGGAGCAATAACAATGATATCATAATCATCAAAACTGCAGAGTCATTGAATCAAAATGTTATAATGAACGGACTGAATCTGCCTCACGTTATGTATTTCATGTCTGTGCCATTCAACCGATCTACGAGTCGCGGGGCACCTTGGCGCCACTGACAACCGATCGACTCGGCGGTGGCACACTTTTCGCAAACAGATCCCTTCGCTTCGTCGCTTGCTTTTGCTTGGTTTCTCTTCTTTTCGCTGCGTTTACATAATCTCCCTCCTTTTCAACCGCACTCGGCGCGACTTTTCATCATTTCAACGCTCTAAGGCTGATGGGGCGAAACCCTTCCGCAATGCGAAGCGGGAAGCGTGAGGCCGGCACTGGCGCCGCACTGCCAGACACGATTATTTCGCGCTCCCGGGACACTTGTGCTTTCCTTTTATCCTTCGTTTTTACATATCTCTTTCCTGTTTTTACCTTGTTGGTCTTTTTTTTTTTCATATGCCTTCGCTGCGTCCTTCCCCGCAGCGCTAAGACGTGCGAAGGGAGGAGGAGGAGAGCGCCCTGTTTGCGAGAGAAAGTGGCACCGTTCATTCTTACTTCTGTCGCTTCCAGGACATTTCCCCCCTCCCCTCTTTCCCTCCTTTTCTTGCGCCAGAGAGCGTGCGCACACGCACCCAGAACACACACACGCACTCACCGGCTGCACGCGGAAGCTTATACATATAATTTGGACGTCGGCAAAAATGCGCGCGCGATTGCGTGCGCTGTCTCTCAAGATCTCGCTCAATCTCGTAATCGCTGCTCGCCGGCCGGCGGCTCCCTCCCCCTCCGCTCTACCTCTGTCTCCGCCGAGCACTCCCCAGCAGCCTCCTAGGCGCTATGCACCCCACCATTCCTCTTCTTGTTGCTCCCGGTGGCATTCTGCGCCCTATCACTCGACGCCCCGTCGACGACCGTACGGGAAAGGTGGCGCGCGGTTAACGCATTCGAAGCTAAGCAGGAGGTCGCACTGCTTGTAGCGGTAATAATAAACAGAGATAACGCGAGAAAGCAGGGGGGAATAACGAAAGTGGGAACCGACGGGAAGAAAAGGAAGAAAAAAAAAGAGAAATCAATTTGGCGTATGAAGATCGAACGTCGGCTGGTTTAGTTGGGTTGGAAAACGAGGGCTGCGCGCGCCCACGGTGGCGTTGTTAATGAATAGTGGAGCGGCAGGCGGCAGCAAGAACTTGTCGAAGTATAGAGGAGTGTGTGTAGCCGCTGTGTGTAACGCGCTACGGACTCGAGACAGATTGCCGGCTCAGTTCTCTGACGTACAGGGCCGCGTGCTGGTGAGGGAGGTGGCTAATGATGCAAAGTAATGAATCCGTGCTCGCTAAGTACTGCATGTAATCGCCCTAAGGAAGACCGTTTAGGCGCTGGCACGCACCAACAGTCGGGGATAGCCTCGCTTGCGCACGTGCTACGGGATAACATGACAGTGAAGGTAAGGGAAGAGTGACGAAAGCAACGAAAGGGTTAGAGGGGGGGGGGGGGGGGGAGGCATGTGACAGTTCGCAATCCTGAAATCTATATTAATGCCGCAGCCGCAGAAGGGGCAACTGAAGGTCATTTTTTCGGTTCTCAAAATAAGTTTACAGTGTATAGTAGGCGTCAAAAGTCGGGACATATCCTACCACGAAGACGCAATAGGAAAAACTTTCATACATCCCAACGTCTTCCTTGGTACGAGAATAAGACAGCATATAATACGGCGTTACTGCGCTAATTAACGATAATGTTTTTAAACCCACAGATGAGAATCGTTTTTCAGTTTACTTTCACAACATGTGCATGCATGTCCAACACACATCCAACTTCCAGTCTATCCAGCAGAACTCCGAGGATTGGCGCCGGCTGAGATACGTAGATGTCCTGAAAACAAGCTAACAAAAAGGAAGCGATCATCGAGTTCAAGTTTACTTCATTGCGGTAAAGGTTGCTGCAAAAATTACACACATGACGAGGTCACAGAGTTCACGACTGTGCTTGTACCTCTGTCACTCTATTGGGGCCTCTTACTCAGTCTTCCAGTCATATTGGTACCACCAACTGCTGGGACAACTGGCAGTCTTAGATCCTCTTAAAAAATGTGCGGATTTCATGCCACATTCAAGCCACCCGTGCATGCACTGCATACCCTATAAGTGCGCCGGTATCATCGCCAGAGGCAAGGTCAGGGCGGGCTGATTGTAAAGGACGACCGCAGCCCGTTTTTTTTTTTTAGAGAAGATCGAAAGGCTTATCCATTCGACTCAAGGACCCCGCATACTGGGGCCCGCACGCGACGGTGGCGACTTCCACAGATATGCGGGCACCCGCAGAGCGTGCGGTCAAGAAGGTGGGCCATCTCACGCAGCCACGCATCGACAGAGACCCGGCGCGTGCCGTCGGCCGACCTTCTTCAGTATGCAGCACAAGAAGCAGCGAGCAGGTCGCCGAGGAAGGTGTACAACTGCGCTTGGACTCGTTCGGGCCTCTTTTGAAGGTTCTTATACATCAGCAGCCTTTACGAGACGCTTGCCGTATCTTGGCCTTGCTGCCGTCAGTATGCAAAGGCGCCACTTAATGTTCCCGTTGGCATCGCAAGCTCACCAACAGCGCTACTCTTCTCTGGTCCATCATTCGCGTGAAAGTAGCTCCGGTGTGCTGATGGCTGAGCGGAACTCCTATCACATGCGGCAGCTTTTCTTCATTTTCTTTACTTCAGTCTTTATTTTCCGAATGGGTGAAGTGTGGTGGCAGGTGGCATTCCGGGTACCTCGGAGCGAGGCAATGTCGGGCTTCGGAGATGCTTATGTCTGCAGACCCGACATCGCAGCTTGCTGCGGTGACTCGGGCTGCCGACGTCATGTCCCGGCATGACCTACTTGATGCAGTGCGGGACCGCGCAGTGGCCCAGGGACCCGGCTGGGTCTAAAACTCACTTGCTCAATAAAGTTTTTCTGTCTGTCTGTCGGAGATGCTGACACCGAATCTGTTCTGCTCATCACGTTTCCCCTCCTTTCGCACCCTGTTCACGTCATCATTCGCTGCATGTGGCTTCACCGGTCTCGGTGAGGATTCTGCCAAAAGCCAAATAAGTGACGTAGACAACTGACTAAGCGGAGCTCCACCTGGTGCGACGTTGGTGAGGGCCTTTAAAGAGTTTTGTATCTCATGTAATGGACATGCACTTAGCTGATCACCACCGCCTGGTTCCCACAGAGATTTCACATTATCCGGCCGACAACACCGGAATCCGCCGCAAGGCAGCGCGTCTGTCCCTGCACATTATGGGCATTGGGTATCCGCACAAGGCACTGGCCGCGCTCTGTGCATAGCGCTAAGAGTACTGAAGAACAGTGTAGTGCGGCAGAAGACGAAAACACAAGGTGTTCTTCAAGGTTATCAACCAACAAGCCCAGAAAGCCACACTGATAAGAGTGCATTCCCTGAACAGCGGGCCCTGGACAAAAGCTTGCGCGCGAAGTCTACTGCACACAGCTGTTCTTTGGCACCTGACTGGAATCGCTAACATGCTCTGACATAAAGATGTCCCTAGAATGACGAAGCAGTGTGTTGATTTCCATGCGCTGCCGGCCACATGAACTCAATACAATCTTTCCGTGGGTATTTAATTATAGAATGTGCGTGATGTTGATACAGAAGAGATAACCTCCCCTTGCACGACTGCTGTGCCGTAGGGAAAACAGGCGAGACGGTGGATTGCTTAAAGGGGGCAGCACTGGCCAAACGGCTCGCGACTCTAGGGGTTGCTACAGCATATATGGCGAGTGTGTACCACCACACGGTAGAAGAAAATCAAGAACAAGAAGGCTTCAGCGTAAAGAAGGACCAGCCGTAGCCAAGATATCCAGGAGGTGGAATGCAGTGCTCGCGAAGCAGGCACATTCATTGAGAAGCGTGCACTACAGTGCAGAAAGCTGGAAGAACAGCTACACGGCATTACTGTGCGGATCCATTTCCAGAGCCGATAATGACCACACCTGAGAACTGTGCTCAGGTGAAGCGTATGGTAGAACAGGAGCATGGTCTCACATCTGGAAAGGAGGAAAGATCATGGGTATGGCGAGAAACACTATACTGCTCATTGCGCATGATCATATCTTATGGCGAAAAACTGTTAGTTTATGATTCTGTTAGTTTATTAGAAGTGTTAGTTATTGTTAAGCAGCGCACAGACGTCTTCGCAAGGCTCCTGCGGTGGGCTGGTAAAAATTCAACAGACTTCATGCGCAATGCGTCATCAAACTGTGAAGGACAATGCCACACTACTTTATTTTGATCCTGTAGAAACAAAGATACCATCATTGCAATGGAAGCACACAACAATCATCCACAGAAGAATTTTAGGAGACGGATGTCTATGTCCTTATGTAATGAAGAGGACACTGTTGTGATGGAGTGGTTGACATAGCGAAGAAGCCTTATCAGCGAATTGTGCGTGAGAACCTTGACGCGATTGCTTTGCGCCGTACAGACAAGCGAACGTGGAAATAGGCAAAAGGTGTCCTTAAGCAACACGACGACGTCACTCTCTGTGCGAGCTGGTAAACTACAAAAGCTGTGGTCCAGACGGGGCTTAGAGTTCTGTCGCACTGTCTGCCTTCATCTGACTTCGGCGCTTTTTATATCTATTCGGCGCCGTGAGACAACCGCTGCCATGTACGCCATTTCGCGGTCGGTTTTTATTATTGTTATTATTAATGCTCGAGAAGTGTGTCATGGAGCCTAGTGAGAAAGAGGAAGGAAAATTCAGGAGAAAGTCAAAGGAACGAGTGAAAAACAGTTTTGCTCAGATGCGCAAAGGTTTCAAACCACAGTTCAGGTGTTTCAGTGTCTGATTGCAGATGCCACGACCGGCAAAAATATTTCCCTTCCTTTTTTTTATATAAATAACCGCATACTACTACTACTATTACTACTACTACTACTACTACTTGCTGGTGTATCGATTGTCTATAGTCCACTTTTCGTAGTCACGATCGCGGTTCCACCGCAGGTCCACCTCCCTGAGGAAGTTTTCAATCTGCAGTAAGCCGTCCAGTAATGCGGCTGCGTGCTCGAAAGGAGGCGCTCCGGGAGGGTACCAAATACTGCCTCACCGGTATTAAACTACATTGTAGACAAAGAACACGTTCAGGAAAGGAATTTATCTCCTGATGCGTTCGACACAACAGTGCAAAAGAAAAAAAAAGAGAGCGATAGAAAGAGATAAGAAGAGTGCAGACCATTTTCATGCGCTCCTCAAATTAATACTAAGATGGTTGTAAGGGCACATTATGAACAGTGAATTATCTGCATGGACTTCTCTGTACCAAAGTGTAGTTCCAGAGTAAGTTTATTGAAAGATAGCGGATGGAAACTTGTGTTGCATCGTCGTCGAAATTGCATGGGGCGATTTTTGCTTCAACGATTAAGTGCGCTTAGCGCAAAAACTCTGCAGTCCGTTGCATCGTCGTCGAAATTGCATGGGGCGATTTGTGCTTCAACGATTAAGTGCGCTTAGCGCAAAAACTCTGCAGTCCAAACTTAGCGAATATTTGTGCAAGCCACACGCACGATACAAACTACACGGATAGTTTCTTCCCTGGAGTCCTGAACAGCAACAAGGTAAGTATTTCAGCGGCGGATTTTAAACCTTTGCAAGCGCTGCGAAAAAGATTGACGCGATTTAATACATTCAGGCATGCGCATTTCCTTTTCTTCACACGGCGTTCTCGCTTGCTTGTCATATCTGAATTTTGTGTCCTTGTCATATATGAATTCTGTGTCCTTGTCATTTCGGTACGTCCTCGATATAGCT
The DNA here is from genome assembly GCF_052857255.1 of Amblyomma americanum. NCBI lineage: Eukaryota > Metazoa > Arthropoda > Arachnida > Ixodida > Ixodidae > Amblyomma > Amblyomma americanum. The sequence goes on from NC_135500.1 coordinate 126,673,368, forward strand.
GCTCTTGAGACTGCGTGCTTGACGTTCCCTCGGTGTTCATACCACTCTCAAGCAAGCTCTGACTGACATGAAACCTCTCTCTATCTCCCCATCTCTCTCCCCATCTCTCACCCTAACCTCACGACTTTCGCGTTCAGCACCACAAACCATCCTTGAGCCGGTACATCAAACACTCGCTAGTACATACTCAAGCTCTTCTGCACCCCACAATGTAAATATGCGTGCACGCCCACACAAAGCAACGCGTGCAGCTCGCCATCGGCATAACGCCCGAGCCTGGAAGAGGAATTGACCCGCCCGCTCTGGGGCGCATCTCCAGTCCGGTATGGAACATTGCGCAAGTAACCAGCGTACAAGCGCACAAAAAAACAGGCACGTGCATACACACATAGACGACGCCTGCATGCAATCCGCTAAGCGCATTGTCTCGAGCACCGAAAGAGCTTCATCATGCCGCCCCGCGGCTTGCAGGCCAAGGTGCGCCTGGGCGGAAAGCCGATTCGCAATCGCAATTTCACGAGCAATCAATCTGGGCCCCCGCTCGCCAGTACGCGGCGGTCGGGTCCGGAAAACTGATGCATACTAAAGGCGCTCCTATAGCACATGTGCTCGTCGCCCCGGCCCCGCAGAGGTGGGGGCGCGCGAACCGTAATCGCCCCGACAGCAATGATCGCCGAGAACACAATGGCGCAGAGCCGGCCCGGAGAACGCCAGGGAGGGAAACGCCGGAGAATAATAATGGCAGAAGCCGTGGCATGCGTGCTGCGTGTGTGGCCCCGTCATGATACCACAGAAATCGGCCACTCCGCACGGCATGGCGAATGACTCCCGTGTGCTCTCTCGGAAAGACAGCCACGAAATGTAGAGCGAGTCGAATCGTAATGGCACCCGTTGGAAACTCCAAAGCAAGGAGCTAAGCATCTAGAGGCTGTGCGGGACGGAGTCGGCTGCGTTTATTCGGGAGCCGCCCGAGCAGGACGGCTATGTTTAACGCCCGAAAAACTTGTAAAAAGCCACAAAATCTTGTCTAACGGCGGAACGCCCGGCACAAAAAACAGGTGGACGGGGACCCCACTTGGCGATAAGGTGCCGCTCAACCTACGACGGGACGTCTTTGACTTAAAGCCGTGCCTCTATTTCAGCGAGTGAAGTGATGGGACTTAGCGCTAGCAAAGGGCACAGTACCAGAGGTCGTCGAGGTTGAATGGGTGCGAGTCATTCAGCAGCGGACGCCGGGTATTAGAACATTAACTTAGCTGAGTTAGTAGTTGCGGATTGCGTGGGCTTGTCGTCCGTGGTCTGCATCGAAATATCTGGCTGCTGTGCGAAGGCAGGAGGCGCCACGATTAAACGGGAACAATTCAGACGGTGTAGCTCATTGTGAGGCAAGCTGAGGAGCGGTGAAAACTACTGATGTCCAGCAGGCATCCTGACGTGTTCTGCTCATGCTGAAAGCTTCGTCTCCTTTCCTGGACGCTAAGGAGGTGTCGCTACAAGCACGTAAGTCTTACGCGTGGCAGCCATGTGCAGTCTTGGTCAAAAGTCTTAAAGCCAAAGGATTTCGCTTCAGCCCCGTAACAAATCCATTAGAGCACTATTAATGACCGAATGACCTTGAAATGCTAGCAGAAGGTTTCTTCTTGCGGTATACAGAAGCTTCCTGCTTGACTTGTGTTTTGTAGGAACATCCATTTCGCTGCAGCTGAACGCTGTGGCCTTAAGACTTTGAGCAAGACTGTACTTCGAGATCACCGAGAAATGTTCCCCCTTGTCTATATGTATTTGCTGCTTGACTCGAATGCCAGACAAACGTTTAGTGAGGACCAGTTTTTCACCGCAAGTCGGATATATCATGAAGCTAGTGTAACTGCTCACGGGAGAGTTTTGCAACCTCCGCCTCAAGGCACTGGACCTTGAACTGCGCCTTCGTCTTCCACGTAACTTAGAACGTCGCGACGCAACACTGTTATGCCGTTTATGGATCGGTGTTGCATTTACCAATTACTATGCTTTCCGGATGGGGATGGCCGACAGCCCTGCCTGTGAGAGCTGCGGTTGTGAGGAGACCATCGCTCAACTCTGTGAGTGCCCTGCATTTGCGAGTGCAAGACATACACTGTGTTGTGTCCTGGACCGCCTCGATCCTCGCCCATTAACAGAGCAAAAGATCCTCGGTCCGTGGCCACAGCAGTCGACTGCCCTCAAGGCATACAAGGCACTCTTTGCCTACTTGAGAGTGACTGGATTGAGTGACAAATTGTGACAGCGTTGTGCGTTTGTGTGTGTTATGCCTTTTTCCCCTTCTCTCTTCCTCCTTTTACTCCCCTAATTCCTCCTCCCCAGTGCAGGGTAGCCAACCGGAACCCCTTTCTGGTTAACGTCCCTGCCTTTCCCTCCTCCTCTTTATCTATCTATCTACTTCAGGTGTTCTCACAAAGGATCACTCAAAGCGCAGTGAAACGGCGGGCTAATGGTATTCATAATCGGTTACTAACGAGAGTCTTGACACTACTGCGTCCAACGAACAAGGGGGTTGGGCTTCACGGCGTAAATGTCGCTTTAAATTGGAGCGGCCGGTCTGTAGTCTGTACTGCCAGCGTTGGCGCTGATTCTAAAAGCGCCGCTCTGTCAAGAAGATTCTTGATGAGCATACGTAGCGGAGTAACATAGGCTTCAACAGTCGCGACTGGCGCTAATAGCAGCCGTCAGAAAATTTCATTTCTTTTTTATTGGGTTTCTCGCGGAGGCAGCACTTAGAATCCTGGCGCCCTATTCTTCTTACCTGCAAGCTATATTTTTAGTTCATGCCCCAGGCGCAGAATAATCGGTTGAAATTCCCAATCGCAAACACACAGCAAGAATGACAACAAAAGTCGCATGTCGACAACCGTAACCACCTTACATAATAATAATAATAATAATAATAATAATAATAATAATAATAATAATAATAATAATAATAATAATAATAATAATAATAATAATAATAATAATAATAATAATAATAATAATAATTGGTTTTGGGGGAAAGGAAATGGCGCAGTATCTGTCTCATATATAGTTGGACACCTGAACCGCACCGTAAGGGAAGGGATAAAGGAGGGAGGCAAAGAAGAAAGGAACAAAGAGATGCCGTAGAGGAGGGCTCCGGAATAATTTCGACCACCTGGGGATCTTTAACGTGCACTGACATCGCACAGCACACGGGCGCCTTAGCGTTTTTCCTCCATAAAAACGCAGCCGCCCCGGTCGGGTTCGAACCCGGGAACTCCGGATCAGTAGTCGAGCGCCCTAACCACTGAGCCACCGCGGCGGGTACCTTACATAACCTCGTTCAAGAAATGGGTGTGACATCCCCGAAGGTTACGTTACAGTTAGAAACGAGCACCTGTATGTTTACGGAACCCCCATGTTTCCTTACAATCGTCCGCACCAGCAGCGTCAACACGCAACTTTCTGTACCTACGCCTAGCTCATGTCGATAAATCTTCCCCGTCCATTTTGCATAAGAGACGCGGTGGTCACTCGCAATCATTCCTGCGCAGTCCTCGAAAGCGGCATTCGGAACCGACCTGTGACTGCAACGTTGCGTGCTATGAAATAGTGCACACAACGAATCACGTTGATGTTGTCTCATTTTTACGTGCACGTGTGTGTGCACGCGAGCGCGTGCGTGCACGTATGCGTTGCTTCAGGATTAACGATGGCCACTGGTCAGGCACAGATAGAAAATATGCGATCGGCAGCGCTAAAAGTGCTGATTTGCATGAACTTCTTGCGAGTCCCCAAAGACAATAATTGCTGCGAGAAACCCTTCGAGGCTTTCTACAGCAGAGGTATGCAGGTCGATAAGTAACAAGCAACACACGAATGTGTGGAAGCACTCAACAGGTACCAGACAACGCCCCCATGCGCCCAGTTTCCTGGAACATGCAAATCTGCGGGATGTGAGTAATACTGCAGCTCACCGAAGACTTTGTAGGAAAATGTTTTGGCAAAGGAAGGATGACAATGACACCATTTTTCAAGCGCTCTTGCCTAGCACTGACCATTTGTTTTGTGGCTATACCACCGTGGCTATCCAGCAATGCACAAACACCGTAACACTTGGCAGCACAAACAGCCCATACATTCCTGCATGCTGAATACAAGGCATAGAGGTACAATAGCGCTCTTTTGCAATTGGTAAGCATTGTATAAATGCGAAAGCACGCACATTGTATATGTGCCCTTGGTCGACTCCCTAACCACTAGTTAGGCCTGGGTGCCTCACGTTCTTTTTTTGTTTCCTGCTTCTTCACAACAAACGCTTAGTTTATCGTTAAAGCTTTTTTTTTCTTCATATACAAAGGAAAATATTAAAACACTATGTGATTCAGTTCACTGGTTAACACCTGTGATGTTCCTCTCAGTTCCCATACAGGACGCGTTGCCCCAGGCAAGGTGACGATGGGAGAACTGTGCGAAATGTGAACACTCAACATGCGGTCTGATTCCAGAGTGGGTCGTCAAGATTGGATCCCTGCATCATGCCGTGCTTGGAATCATTCCTTCCCAACAGCGCCTCCGACACCTTGGAAACCATACTTACCGTTAACCTAAATTTCGTCATCCCAACGCATATCATGCACTCGTGCTTTCTCCTTCCCTGTTTATTCTTTGTCTTTTTTCCCCTTCTTTTGCTTCATGGCAGTAGGGTTAGCCAACCAGAACAAACTTCAGTTCACGTAGCTCTTATACAGGGTCACGGCCACAGCAGCAGCCGAGCGACAGTGAACTAAGTAGTTCGACGTCTTCGCCGCACAACCTGAAGATCTCTCACGCTTTCCCGCGGTATAGGTGCATACGATTCACGGCAGACGAGCGCACGGCGTCGAACCACGCTCGATACCAGCGGCCGCGATGTAGGTGGTCCGCGGTCTATTAGGACAGTCGCATAGAGCTACGCACCAGAAACAAATACTGATTGCCTCTATCAGGTTACATACGGGTTTGTATGCGGAATGCCTCACCCGCCGCGCGTCCCACACCTCGCTAATGTCGGCAATTCACTTATAAGCATCCCATATCGCGAGCGCTCTGTTCCTGTATAGTATGACGACGGGTCGAGCGCGCGGTGCAGCATAACTCGCTGCGATACATCAACGCCTGCATATGGCCACCCCATTTCTCCGGCGCCTTCTGGCGTTTTTGTTTTTTTTCTTACTCTGCACCACAGCGTTTAACCTAGAAGCGCACGAGCTGAGAGGAAGCGAATAAAGCGGCGGGTAAATGAGGCTGCACCGTAGGCACGGCATATACTCATACCTAACCTGCCGTCATCCGTTTTCATCACAGCCGCAATTTTCGGACCTCGACCGATTTGCGCGAGAGACGCGCGCGTGAGTGCGTGCCGTGGTCGGCGCCAGTGCGCCAATGCGCCGGCAAGCAACGCAGCCGGCGCATTGGCGCCTCGCGCGGCCGTACGGGCAGTATACACGGGGTACCCCCGCCGCCCCTCAGCCCCCCCTGCAATTACGCTCCGTACTCGCACAGGTACAAACACGTGGGGTAACAGAAATGTCCGTAGGGGTCAACCATTCTCCTGCACCCTGGCTCTCGGACCTGACTCCCTCTATATATGCGGGTTCTCGCAAAACGCCTCGACGTCCGTCTTCCTCATTTCTTGAGCGCTTAGCTCTTTCTTTTCCCTCTCTTTCACGCACAGTCCAACGCCTCCTCTGATTCTCCATCCACTCGTGCTGTAGTTTGAAACGGCAGTGCTTAAAATGCGACGAAAACGTCGCTCGCAATGGCAAAGACCAGGAGAGGTCGCAATCGCCGTTCGAGACAACGGCAACGGCAGGGAACGTCAGTAATCGCTTCCCATTCACCGCACTGCGAAAGCCAGGACAGTTTGGAGACAAAAAGAACGCCGACGCCAAGCGAATGCGGCCGGCAGCAGAAGCAGGTGCAGTTGCCGTCTCGCACGGACGGGAATGTAGTGCACACGCTGTACACGCTTTGTACGACTTCGTACAGTGCGCGTACAGCACGTGTAGCGGCACGGAGAGAGCGTGAGGCCAATTCCGTGGTCTTCTTTCGAGCTATACGCCTCGCCAGAAGCAACAATACTAACGACAGCGGGTCCGCGTACGCGGAACTCTACGGCGTTGGCAGTTGCAACATAACGCCGTTGTTTATGGCCGAAACATGGCAGCGCGTGCATAGAGTGGCCAGAGCGCGGGCTGTCTTTCACAAGTCACTTCCCCGTTGCTCCCTCTGTTGCCGCTGCTGCCGTGTCGTGCGCGTGTACGAGAGTACGCACGCAGTGTTGCTGCAACTGGACAGTTACACACTCGACTGTACTCGGCAAAGCCTGGAATGACCGCTACCACGCAACGATTGCGTGATGCCCCCCCGCTCAAAACCGGCTGTCACCGCGCTTACATACGGGAGCGCGAACAGCAAGGAACATCTCTCTTCCTCTCTCGAGTAACGCCTTCCTGTTTGCATGAAAGGTGGGAGGCCCTAGCTGTGTGGGAGATGGCGCAGTTGTTTTATGATTGCATGAAAGTAGTGTAGGGCGAAGTTCATCGACGCCGATTACCGATATTGATGTCGATGCTGAGACAAGATGGACAATACGTTGCAATGTGGTTACACGGAGCGCTTGCCTTCGTGAAATGGAAAACGCGAGGAAACAGAAAAAGGCTGCTCTTGCCACTTCCGCGGTGCAGTGCTAGGAAGCAAAGAAAGTTCTTTGATTTTTCGTCCTCGACTGAGCTGACTCCAGTCGAAAAAACTGACTCTTTTCGAGCAATGATCTGCTGATAGCCATTGGTCGAAACTTGACCTGGAGGTGTGGCGATGCACACATGTGGAAGCAGGCGTCGGTGATAATGTGCTTTTAGAGGACTACCGTACCTATTCACATAATTTATTTGGACTCCATGGCAGCTGTTCACATTCTCCAGTGCTGGCAAATTCCCTCTGACCTCAGAGAAGACCAAGATAACGTGTACACTCCTCATTCACCCTACGGTGGGTTTCTGCCCACACAGGGATCACAGGAAGTGAGCTGGCTCGTCAGATATGGCGCGATATTTGCGTTCAGGCACCTTTGATCCCCTTGTCAAACCCTTCAGAGCGGTTAGACATGCTGGCATACAAACACAGTCATGAAACGCCACCAACCCAAAATGTCATCCCAACATTAACCGCGTCCTCATTACACTCAGCAAGCATCTGTACTTCTTAAAACTGAAACCCTCGTTGCACCTAACCGAGTCTTTGTTTTCCAAATACATTCCGCCCCCTCCCCTCCTCTCTCACTCCAATTCTTCTCCCGTTTTTCCGCCCTGTCCACTCCTTTCATGTCCTTCCCTTCACCCCACACCAGAAAGGCCTGCCGTCGTCGGCGAAGCTGGAGGACCAGCTCGGCCTGGTCACCAGGCGCAGGATGCACTGAGCGCTTATCCTGCACTCTTTAAGAAAATGAATCTGTGTCTCTTACATTACACTGCGCCTAAAAGAGTGACAATTATCTCGAGCGTCGTAGTAACTGCTGCGGGTGACCCTGTATGTTCCAGGCCGTTCTGGTCCAGCCCCGCCCTACAAATTGTTAAGCAATGCTTTAAAGGGAGCCGGTTTGTTGTTCATAATGACATCGGGGGTGCCTCGCTTGGCGTCTCGTGGTGCATTCTGTAAGCTGTCGGTTCCGAAGTTAGCGCACCCATGTGTCATTTATAAATTAATAAGGCCGCGTGGCACCGGCGTTAAACAGAGTGCACCATCAAAGAAAAAGAGAAGTTTCGAAACGTCGTTAAAGCGAAAGAAATGCTTAATAGAAAAGCAGCACTCACCCAGTGTGGCTCTGTTTCAAGCGAGCAAAAATGAGCATCGCAGCTGGGCATCATCAACCGAGATGCCGGCGGCACCCGCTGCAAGGTGCGGTGTTCGGAGTGTATGAAATTCCGCGCATGACTTAGAGCAGCGGTGCTATTCGAACTCAACGTTTTTCGCAACATGGCGAGTTGAAGGAAGAATGGCGCATGACACGAGGCATGAACAACGATGCTGCGTCGCTAATATATTGAGAGTAGGGACAGCTCTAAATTGCGTATAGAGCTTCGTAATAGGCTCTGAATATAGATTGCTCACCGTTCGCTAGGGGGCACGCGCAACAACCGTGTATGCATAGTAGCCTCGACTACAAGAGCTACTTACCGGCATCAGACGTCGGGGCGAAGCCCCTCCGCCTCCGATGAAGCCGAAATTGATTTCCAGACTGTAAAAGCACAAGAAAAAAAGAATAAACCGGCATCTGTGAGAAATGCGTATTCTTTCTTGTTAATATATTTGGGGTATTGTTTATGGTTTATGGCGACGTAAGACACGAGGCTATGTGTCTCCTGTAGTGCCCGAGCTCCATCGCCCAACGTCATGGACTTGCCGAAGATGATACAACGCACCAGCAGCGCGCGCACGCGACACGCCCAAAGTCAGTGCCGTTTGATTTATACGGGCATACAACGCGAATACGATAAGACCGTTCTTATCGGGGCTATAAATAATAACGACACGCTTTCTTCCCGTGCCGAGTACACCGTATATTTCTTCGGTGTTCTCGTCAGGGCAGTTGAGTTCATTTATGCACACGTGCATCGCTTGTGCAAATAAAACACAAGGAGACAAGGATATATGCGAGAGGAGGAAATGAAAGGGGGAAAGAGGGTGCTGGCTGGCATAAAGAACGTCCGCGTTGCCTTCTTTGTTTAGTCGGGCGACGTGCCTGCCTCGGGCGGGATGGGCTGTTTTTAATTAGGGAGCAGCACGACCGTCGTATTAGCCGTGGGTGCCGCTACGTGCCCTCGCGGCGATCATTTTTCTGCCTTCTTTCTTAATTACGAGAATAAATATGAACGTGAGTCGCCCCGGCAATCTTCGCGTTATAAACGACATGATTCTGACATCACGGAGACCAAGCGGGGACTATCTGGTTCGACACGGTGCGCGCAGCCAAAAGGCGACGGTGCGATGAGGCGGACAATACGGCGCAGGCAATTGCAAAGAGAAGGAGTTTGTGTACGTCTCTAGTAACTGCAGTCTGTAATTAGCCTAACCACTTTTATCTAGCTAGAAACCGCAGGAGCCAGAAGGGTAACAAAGTGCAACTAAAAACTACACGCAACTGGCAGCTTGGCAAAAAGTGTCAGAGACAAATTATCAGGTTGGGCTCGCTCTTCTATAGTGAGACCCTCTCTCAAGATAGAGAAAGGAGAACGCTAATGACGCTATAGCTAATGTTTAGGCAGCAGCAGAACTGCGCGTGTCTTCTCGTAATGGTTGCTGGGTAACGAATTTGAATTGTGCCTTTATTCTGATAAACTAGAAGCTGCAGCCGAACGAGTATGGACAAGCGAAGGAACACTCGAAACACGCCCCCTCACGGAGGGAAGGCATGAAAACGGGATTCCTGACAGCACAAAAAAAAATTGAGCAAAGCAAGGGTTGAGGCGAGGGGTGGGAGGAGGGGAGGGGGCAATTCAATAGAGTGCTAGCGGACCGACCCTCACCCCCCCCTACCCCTCCCCCCCGCGACCCTTGTTCATTATATTTGTTTCAGATACATAGACAGATGAAAGCGACTAACAAGAACTTCGGCATCTTGCTCTACTTTAATTTTTCCTTCTAATAAATAATCCAACTCTCAGCTTCAGCTTTGGTGATGAGGCAAGCTCACCCGATAGCCCGTCTGAGCGCGTCATTAAGTATTTATTAAACAAAAAATAGGGGTACGGGGGAATAGTGCAATAAAGAAGCGCATGATTGGCAGCGTTGCATCCATTTGGCCTATCGCGCCTGCCGACTTATTAATCCGTGCTTTTCATTGAAAATGTTAGACATACCAAAGCCATTGCTAACAAGCTGTTGTAGCTAGTAAAGGTTAACTGAAAGCAGAGCAGTATAAAACCAGCTGTTCATTTGACCGAATTGATAAATATGATGCCTATGCATCATATGTCTATTGTTAACTAACGATTGTATGCTTCTCCATGTGAAGCGACAAACAAGACGTGCGCATTACTGAAGGAGCACTTCACACCTTAGCCTGCACCCTCTTCGCACAAAAGTCTTGGTCCATCTTCTGACTTCGGTATCTCAGTTAGGCTTCATCTTTTTGTGCCAGCTCGGCTTCGTGAATCCTGTGTAGACTTGGCGGGCACGCAGCCAGGATTTTTTTCGGAAGAACCCCGAAGTAATTTCGTGCGAAGAAAAGGGGGGGGGGGGGGGGGGGCAGGCCCGATCGGAGCCTCGTTGGATACGTGCCTGTGCATCGTGAATGAATCGGAGCTGTGTGACACCAGCGCTGACTATCGTTTTCCAAATGTCGTGATTATCTCTTTAGCCAAACTGCCAATAAAATAAATGAAATTTCCAAGAATTCCAACGACAGGACAGGCTCCCCTTGAACTGGTATTTATTGCCTCTGGGTATGCTCTCTACAATATGCTATGCTAGCAAGAGCAGCTTGTATTTCTTGGAATACAGTTGGAATGTACCCCCTTTCTCCAAATCTTTGATCCCAGGGAGTATGCTTCAAAGCCATTCCGTGTAGCTTGTGGCACATCCTTAGTGATAAAAATCTCTCGAAGGCAGGAAGATTTCTGATACTGCCCACTCCAATGTGAAGGACTTCCATGAATGCTACGGGAGTCTCACTACACGGCTTAGAAACAAACCTCTCTAGCTCCAAACTTTTGACAAAGGCTATTGCTAAGATGTTGCGATATTGCGCTGAGATATGAACATTTAGGCAATAAAAATATGTAAATAGGCTACACGACAAAAATGACAACGTCCTGCAGTAAATACTGGCTGTACATGTCTTCGTCAAGTTAACACAAACTGGTCTACTGGTCTGTGGCATTCGCAGGTGTTTAAACAAAAAATACGAGTAGTCTCCTTGAGAAGAAGGATGCCGCCAAGCAATTAAAATTTATTAAACAAAAACTTTGCGTAATACACGCGACATTGACTATGCAAGGCTCCACGCATCGCAACCTGTTTTGCATCGCTATTTCCCGAACGTGGAGAAATTTTTTTTATTCCCTTCGAGATAAAGTTGATTTTTTTTTTTGCGGTCTTTTGGCGTTGTTTCCTATATTTGCAATTTTTTTCGTTTTTGCATAAGCGCCATGCCCTTCAAGTGGAGACTTCAAATGCGCGTTAAAAATGCCTGTACTGCTGCGTGATTGAGACACCTGCAGTGTTTATGCAGTGCATTGCGCCCAAGTGTGTTTATGAGCGTGCTTGCGTGCCTTAGTGCGGTCTAATGCCTCAGCTGTGTGCGTGTTAATCCCTTCGATGAGCTAAGCACCGCGCTGTTTTCACGCTCTTTCTCGTTCGCCAAAGACTTGCGCGTCGCGCGTGACCGCAAGAAAATAAAAAAAATAAAAAAGTACCAACAGTTCTCGCGCTTTCGTAACGCGCGTTATTGACTCTCTCAAGCGCGGTAGCTCAATGCCAGCAGCCAACGGCGAAGAGAGCGGGTAAAATATCTTCGTTTCTTGTTACTTCGCGTGCCTAATAGCCCTAACCTCACACGCGCACAGACGCAGGCCGTCAGGGGAACGTGGCTCGCCCTCGGAGGAGTTTTCCCAACAGCGATGCTTGCAGGGGCCAGTGCGTGAGGCCGAGGTGAAGCACGCCAGCAGCAACAGCGGCAACAGAAGCAGCCTCGCGTTCGTTTTCTCGAGCTCTCGAGATTCCAGTTGGCCGCTCCCTTCCTTATGCCCGCCCTGTAAATCGCGGCGCGCGCTTTTCAGGAGTCGGCGGTCAGCGGCGACTCCTCATTCCGTGCCTGGAAGAGCGTGCACTCCACATCGTGTAAATGTGTATGCACACAACAGGAGGGAGCTCTTAATGCCCGGCCGAGTTGTCACGCAGAGGCGCGTACGTAATACACGCAAACACACCGCCAGCTCCCTCTGTATGCAACGCCTCTACAGCTCGCGTATTTAAGAAACAGCAGCGCCGCGGTTTGATCACGGCCTCTCCTCCTCCCTTCGTGTATACTTGCGGCTATGAGCATGGCTGTGGCTATGGCTTGTTCGCTTCAATCCAGCCCCTGTTTTTTTTTTCCCTCGGGAGCGTGCTTGGCAAGCCGCAAAACGAAGAAGTCGAAAGCATTTTTCGCCCCATTGGCTTGGCGATAAGCTGCCGCGCGCCTTGCCTCGTAATTGGGCACCTAGCGCGCAAATTTAAGCGCTCCTCTAGTACAGCTTCTGTGGGCGGTGCTTCCTGAAAAGAGTCGGCACAACAACCGCAGGAGCGAGCTACTGCCTGAGTATGTAAGTGCCGCCAGAGCGGCTCCTGTGGTGTAAGTGCTGCGTTTCGGCGGTATATAGCGTTTGAAGAGAGTCGGAAAACGAGATAAGAAAGTTGACGCCAACGGAAGGCATCGTTAGGACCTCTTTTCTGTTGTTGTTTTCTTTTGTCTATAGCCCACTTTGTGAGCTCACGTTGGGCCGCACCTTTCGCAGTTCGTATAATTTCTAGTGGTTGCGTGCGAGCGCTTCGAACTGCGACTCCTCCTCTTCCTGGTGTTCTGCGAGCCATTACTCCATGTTTGTTTACGATTTCCTGATTGCGCGATCGGAATCAAGTCGTAACTCTTTCCTACAATATTTGCCCGCGAATAACTGCGCGCGTAAAGTGGAAGCTTCGTTTCAATCGCGCTTGTTAGGGGACTGTTATTCTGTTGCCGCGCAAACCAATGACGAGAGTTAATAGGACATCTGTTTATGTTCCGGGCCCCGAGCAGCAGTACCAGTGCGACCAGTTTTATTCAGTTTCCTTCTCCCCGCTTGAAAAGACGAGGATAGCGTGTGAAGGGAATGCAGTGCAGAAGAGCAGAGCGACATGTTAAGCACCGTTTGATTGTAGCTCGGTTTGTCCTGCGAGCAACTCAACTTCACAGGTTAGCATCTTGGCACAACTGTTAACATTAGCACTAAGGCCTTATGGTGTTAAGTGTAGTGACCTAGAAATGCTTTGAGCGATGGCTACAATCATCGGTGCATAGAGCGGTCAAGAAGAAAATTAAAGTAACACGGTGGTTTGGGCTAGTTGCTTGCAGTTCATAATGGAGACAAGTTTCGCAGAATAAAACGCACACAGAAGACAAGGAACAAACAAGACAGGACTGTGTTGTTCTTGCACAGTCCTGTCTTGTTTGTTCCTTGTCTTCTGTGTGCGTTTTGTTCATGCTGCGAAACTTGTCTCCATTATGAAGAAAATTAAGTGCTACGGAAACACTGGTTGTAACGCCTCTTGAGCAGAATTAAGGGTTTGTTCAATGTGTACTTACTGTGAGGACTGTGCGGTAAAACACCACTATCATACCCTTGGTACCGTCTTTGCCAAAAGGAACCGAGCAGCCGCTACGCAAGCGGGAGCAGGGCTCTGAGCCGAGCGGTGGCGCTGCGGTCCCCGGCGCTGGCCGCACCCCCCCCCCCCCCCCCCCCCCCCCCCGCCTGCGAGCGTAGAATGGGTGACGTAGGCCCGCGCCCTTGCCCTCCTTCCTTAGATGATAAGAAGTTGAATGTTGAAAGTTGAAAGCTTATTTAGTAGCACACGCAATAACAGCGAATACAATAAAATCAGTGCAGAACGAGGTCCCACCGTAAATGACTGTCGGGGGGACCTCCTAGAGCAATGCAAGTGGGGTAAAATCGCAAACAATGGAAAGCAGTGTCTGAAGTAGCTAACATGAAAATACAGCCTACAAAAAAGCGACGGAAGCAATAAGTGTGAAAAAACGGAACAAAAAGTATACTGCGGCACATAATACAGAGAAAATAAAACTTTAAACAAGGGTTTCTAGAGCTCAGGGAAGTGAACTACACTGCAAATAGATTAAGCACTCTTTAATGCGATGATGAATTGAGTGAACAGTAAACGACGCTTTAATTTCACATGGTAACGTATTCCAACAGGATACGCTGGCAAACATTGTAGTAAATTTTCAATAATTAGTCCTCACTTAAGGCAAAAGACGATTATTACGCTGTTGAAACCTAGTAAGATTAGTATTTATAAGCTGATTAGTAATGCCACCATTATGAGCGTGATGATTAATGAGCTTGCACATAATGATGGACTATGAGCAGGTAGTATGTTCGGTGAGCAATTTCGCACCTTTGAAGTGCTTTCATACTGAGCGAGGGAGCAGGCTTACGTCAGCCAGTTTACACTTATAATATTATCAATAATATATCAATAATATATTGATAATATTATCAAGTCTATTGATAATAATATCAAGCGCTGAAGATTACAGCGCCATCGCTCGGCTGCAAGCCCGCTCCGGCCGCCGACGCGGCCGCCCGGTTACTTTGGCAAAGACGGTGCGTAGGTTCCAAAATTAGCATTGCGCGTTGAAAGCCAGCGGTACCTAACGGATATTTCCACTGTCATACGACATGCATTTTTAGTCATTCAACATTAACACCACTTGAAGCTGAGCCTGTGGCACAACTCGGGGCTGGCTGCCGCTGCAAAGATTTGTGAAGCATAACGCATTCGGGCAGCCAAAACCACTTTCAGCTAAATATCACCTTCCTTCTCTTTAACCCGCGATTCGCACTTTTTTTTCTTTTTTACGAAGGGAAGAAGACAAAAATGTCAACGCCAGTAGATTTGCAATGCGGGCTTCTGCTCTTCACACACAACCGCCCCGGTAGCTCGGCTGCTTTGGCGTTAGGTTGGTGGTCCCAAGGTCGCGGGTTCGATTCTAGCCACGGAGACCCTTTTTCGATAGAGCCGATATGCAAAAACGACCGTATGCTGTGCGATGTCAGTGCGGACTAAACAAACCGAGGCTGTCTAAACTAATCCGGAGCACTCCACTACGGTGTCACTCATAGGCCGTGTGTTGGATCGAGAAATTGGCGGTTTCAAATTTTCTGTTTTCATTGGATGACCACAGACCAATCAGGTAACTGGCTATATTAGCAGGGTTATTCCATGTATTTTGTTCTGGAACGAGGTTAATATCATAATCTGCTGTTTGCAAACAGCCTGGTACTCAAACCACCATTCTTATTTATTTTGTGTATATTAGACACGCTTATACAGTAAGCTGCCGAGTCATGAGTGCCGGCCCGGATGCGCGAAGCCTTCATACAGCACAGACAACATTATTAGAAAACATTACAAGAGCGCAATGGATTTCAATGTGATTTTTTTTTTTTGTGACCGAGGTAAAAATTTTACCTTTATTATTACCACTGCATCCACACTTGATGTGTAGAACTCATGATATTCTGAGCGGTGCGCTCGAGAAGTTGTTAAAAGCAGGGAGTTTGTCGACGAGCAGATAACTCGAAAAGGAGGACAAGCGCGTCCAAAGTGAAGAGCAGCGCCCCCGGATACGCGGAGCTCCGTTCAGAGGAACGCCCCATCTTCGCGTGGTCCATTACCATGGCTCCACAACTTAATGGGCGAGTCTACTTAAGAGCAAGCCCTCGGCTGACAAGCGAGGATCCACAGATTGCGAGACGGTCTACCGATCCCAAAAACGATTTCTATCTTGGCTTGCCGCGGTTTCCCGCTGATTGTCCTCTATGCTTCTCGCTTAGTTCATCTAAGGCCATGAGGAACCAGATTCCACGCCGAACAGTGTTCACTGCGAAGCTCCTTTTTGTGTTGGTTCTGCGTAGTTTTGAACACGCAGTTTTTTTTTTCTTCCACCGAAAGCTGTCAGGTGGCTTTAGCGGAGATCAAAGTGCATTTGTAGTAACGTATAGTACGTCTGTCGTGAGAGATGTTATACTTATCGCTCGCACTTCGTATGTCAGTGCACGTTAAAGATCGCTGACTGGTCGAAATTATTCCGGAGCCCTCCACTACGGCACCTCTTTCTTCCTTTCTTCTTTCACTCTATCCTTTATCCCTTCCCTTACGGCGCGGTTCAGGTGTCCAACGATATATGAGACAGATACTGCGCCATTTCCTTTCCACAAAAAGCTTTTATTATTATTATTATTATTATTATTATTATTATTATTATTATTATTATTATTATTATTATTATTATTATTATTATTATTATTATTATTATTATCATCATTATTATTATTATTATTTTACTGAGCAGCAGTACCTCTTGCTCGAGTGATCGTCGCTTATGCTTCCTGTGCAACCGCAGCGTGTCTTTCGCACCAGCTATAGCTGTGCGTGTTTTTTAAAAGCTGTCAAAAAAAGTACCGGAAACGCAAGACTTTCAAGCGTACAGTATTTGCCAAAAGTAACCGAGCCGCATGGTTTGCTCCTCACTTGTATAGTGGAGGCCTTATGACTGCCTTAAAGATGCAAAGTATTTGAAAGAGGAAGACAAGGGCTCTCCTCACTTTACAGACATTTAGATAGAGCTTGAGGGGTGCCATAAGTGCTCCACCTTACATGACTGAGAAGAAAACCATGCGGCCCGGTTACTTCTGGAAACGAGTGCACTTACACTGAATGCGTGCAGCATACGGCCGACTTCCAAAACAGAGCGACGCAAATCAGCGCGGTGACATACAATTGAATTCTTCGGGAAGCGGGAGGCGGTAGACTGTGGACGAGGGCGCACAAATTTGAGCACATTATGCAGGCTGCAGTGCACGGCAACTGTGCGGAGACCCTTTAGAAACGCGGCTAATACCCTGAGAACGGAGACGACGAGGCTCAAGGACGCGCCTGGTCCGCCGGGAGATAACCGACCGACAGCAGCCGTTCCTCGGCATCACGGCTGAAGCCCTTTTCCCAAGCAAAACAAAGGAACCGTCCTCTGCCTTCGCCTGCCCGCGAGCGCAAAGTGCGGGTCACTCACAGCAGGATGTCCGGAGGCACAGCATGCAACATATTGTCCCCGCAGCACAATGAGTGAGGAGCGCTTGAGCTGTAATGCGCCGGACAGGCGGCATTTGATAATTGCAGCGCTCCTGGCGTTGATGTGCATGCGCAGAGTCCTGCAAAGCTGGGTTGCCGCCGGCCGCGGGGTCGTCCAAAGGGAGACAAGAAGCGAATCGTGTGAAGCAGCGTTTCGCCGCGGCAGGATAGCCTTTCTTCTGAAGGCGCCGCCACCGTATAGCCCGCGGGGTTGGACGAACTTGCTACACGAGAACATCCTGCCGCTGTGTCCCGCTCGTTTCGTCGTCTTCAGAGCAGGCGGCGACGGAGGCAAATTGTCGCGTGTAGCTTTGATGAGTGGCGACGATGTCGCGGTTCAACAATGGTCCGCAGCCTTCAGCTGCGTCCCTAATTAGCAGAGGTTTCTTGTCTAATGTGTGCGTCTGAGCGCGTCTTGTGCCAATGACCCACAGAGTGCGTTAACGCGGGTAGCCAAATGCACGTTCTCAAGGCACACTACAGGTGTTTATTGCTCAAACTATAATGTTGTTTGTATTATAGGGTGTGTAGTAAACCATGCCGCTATATTTTACCATCCTGATGCCTAAGGCGCTGGGACCGGAAAAAGAAAATTACGGAGTACGCGAGCTTGTAGAGAGGAGCAGGTATATAATAAAGCAGCCTCTTAATCCTTCATCGCACGTGCTGTGAATAACAAACACGGAGGCAGACAAAAAAACCCAGCCGAAAGGCAACCTCAAAGCTGCTCGAACCGAACAGGCTTCGTGTGGCCGTTCCACAGCTTAGACCATAACGAATTACTACCTGACATTGGCGAAAGACTGCAGGAAAAGAAATTGAAAAGCTAAATATAAGTTTTTCATAGCGATATGCCTCACCTGCCATATGCATATTTTCATGAATCGATCATGACTACAAAATTGAACCTCCTTTTGCATGTATTGATTTCCTGCGTATTTCCTTTCTGTATTTGACCATTTATGGATGGAATCACTTTCCCAAACGCATCGCAAATATTATTGGCCACATCAGCTTCATTAATGGTCTAGAAAGCACTTAATCGTAAAACATTTTTTTTTCGAACTTTGGCATCCATAATATCTTTTATTAAAAATATTTGACGTTGTGGTTTGTTTATGTTTTATTCATGTCCAGCATTCTTGGGCAATAACTTTGAACATAGGAATATTGAGAGGTATTTCTACGGAAAAATTGAAGGTAATGGTCCATTCTTCCGAGTCGTAGCAAAATCTTTCTTTTATAGCGTCTCTATCGATCGCATCGAGCAGTGAAGACTGCCATAGCAAACCAATGGGGAACGCTTTTGACGATAGAAAAAACGTTAATAGCAAAAAATCGCAAGACTGTCGAGGAGACCAGCGTATATATTGACTGTTATAGTGAAATCTTAGAATATATGAAAGAGATTGTCTTCATAAATTCTTTCCCGTTGAGAAATGCTTTCGTCCAGAATTGTTGGGTATGACAAGTAAATGTGTTGTCATGATAGTTCACTTCACGTTTTGATATGTTTTCGAGAAATATGACACAGTTTTGTGGCAGATTATTCTACGTCGTTTCCTGTGTGTGCTTGTCTTGCTTATAACGATTTACTGCACTTACGTCTGCGTACTTGCGCCGTCAGGGGCTTGAACTTTCGCCAACTAAAAGCGTAACATTGGCTTTCACACGCAAGATAATGGCGTGGTATCCGGTCACAATCGACGGGCAAATTGTTCCATACGTAACACATCACAAATTCTTAGGTGTTACGATAGACCGTGACCTGTCCTGGACGAAGCACATTTCTGTGCTCCAGAAAAAGCTCGACAGCTTTGCAAGCATTGTGCGGTGTATGGCAGGAAAATGTTGGGGTCCCTCTGAGCGATCTTTACTACACGTGTACCAGGCGCTGGTAGTCGGCCTTCTCAGATACAGTGCACCCGTTCTCTCGGGGGTCAGACTATCAGGCCTGCGTGTGCTTGAAAGCGCGCAGGCTCGTGCTTTAAGAGTATGCTTGGGTTTGCCATGTAAAACTTCTACATGGGGCACATTTTATGAGGCCCGCGCCTGCCCAGCACGAATTTATTTTCAACAGGAGCCACTTCGTGTGCATTTGCGCCATCTGACCAGGCATCGTCATCACCCCCTGACTAACATTAGTGCGGTGCGTCCAGATGCAGCCTTTTCCAGAGCCCTTTGGATGCAGCGCAATGCGCTGCCTTCGAACTACGCGCCACACCAGATTGCGGAGGTGCCACTTTGGGCAGTACCAAAACCATCTATACGGACAACAATCCCAGGGATAACAAAGAAAACGCACATTCCAACAGTCGGACTGAAACAGCTGGCGCTGTCATACATTACATCTATGTATACTAACACCCAGCATGTTTTCGTGGACGGATCCGTTACGACCACTTCTTCAGCTGCAGCGGTGATAGTGCCAGGAAATGCCTCATGTCACCGTTTCAGGCTCATGCACAAAACGTCCTCTACGGCAACCGAATTGGCAGCCATACGAGAAGCCGTCCTTTATATTGGTCACCAGCCAGCGCAGCAATGGACTATATTCTGCGACTCGAGATCGGCATTACAGGTCGTCCAAACTTATCTAAAATCAAGAGCATGGGAGCAGCTGGTTCAACAGATTGTGCTTTTGTTAGCCGAGGCTTTCCACCGCGGCCATATCATAAAGTTTCAATGGATACCGAGCCATTGCGGCATAGCGGGAAACGAGCGTGCTGACGCCGAGGCTCGGATGGCACATAGTGATGGTGCTTTCATTGAGATAGCCTTTTCAAGATCAGACATTGGAGCCTTGTTGGCGCATTTAATGCAGGCGGCAATGCAGTCGCACTGGCATGATCCGAGTCATCAACAGGACCGCGTGTGTAAGCTTGACGCTGGCTCACGATTACATTTCCCATCTGTGGTGGTGCGACGTCATGGGACTTTACTCCACCGGCTACGGCTTGGCGTTGCCTACACCAAACACTATCTTCACAAGATCGGCATCGAAAGTAACCCAAATTGCGCACAGTGCAACACACCAGAGATTATTGGACACCTTCTTTGCGCGTGCCCGAAGTATACTTCTGAAAGAACAACATTGGAGGCGACCGTGAAAAACCTGGACTCTCGCCCTCTCTCTGAGGAAACTCTTCTGGGCGCAAGGACGAGACGTTCTGATTGGTGGCGTGTGACAAAAGCCCTGCTCAACTTTTTGTGTGAAACAGGCCTGGATACTCGTTTGTGACCGCCTGTGCACAACCTACATGGTTAATGACATGTGTCGGTGTTGTGTTGCAGACACCAGTTTTGAGTTTTATGTGTGTCCAGTAACCGCGATGAGAGCGCCAGCCAGTGTTGTGTGTGTGTGTGTGTGCGTGTGCATAGACATCACCCGTGAAACTCATTGTATTATGCCATCATCAGCCTTCATTCACACTTTCCTTTTCCTCCTCTTCCCTTTCCCCTGTGTGGAGTAGCAGGCCAGGGCCCTGTTACCACCGGCCGACCTCTCCGCCTTTCTTTCATTAAAATTCCCTTTCTTCTTCTTCTGCACTAACTTCTATTCACATTGAAATATTTTGTACAACCTGTTTATATCTATCGGAAAATTTATTCATTGTAATGTGTTATTATCGCACATTTTCAAACTATAATCCCCGCTTGCTTTATGCAATGCCGTCACAAGGGCATTTAGGATAAATAAAATGAAAAAAAAAACATGAACTTAATGAGCGCTGGAAGAAAAACAGCCGACTAATGCTGCGCAAAAAAAATTACTAATTGGTGATTCGTGTGCGTTTTCTCTGAATCAAGTTCAATGCAGTGTTCACTTTCTGTGCATTTAATGCTGGTGAAGCGCTCCATGAGCGTCGCCTTACCGCTTGCTGGACTGCCGAGTGCTCTTGGCGGCAACAAAGTGGAAGTGGTAACCACAAATTAACATATCAGTCCAGAGATCACTATGACGACGCTCAGGTTTGAAAGGTTTGGAGTCCTCAAGCATGAAAATCATGAGAACAACTTAAACGATAAAGAAAGACCGACGGGCGTTACTCTGTACTTGCTAGTCATATGGCCGCCGGTGGGAATGCAAGGTGTACACACTATTCTTATACTCTCGTACTAGACTGCAAGCGCACTAAAAGCGGCGAAGAATAAACAGGGAGTACTGCGAGTCTCGGCACGTAATAGGCCGCCATACTATAACTGCAACGCTAGTTCGTGAATAAGAAGACAGTATTAAGCGAGAAAAGGAAAGCTTAGTAAGAAAAAGGCAACCATGTAAAGTAAACAACTCTTGCCTACCGATATGCTGCCATTGATGCCTGATAAAGCATGGCTCCAGCAGTGATGTACTTCACTCCTTGTAAATCGAGGTGTTAATGGATGGTGTCCTTGGCTTTCAGCTATATCTGAACACCATAGCGCTGCGGACGGTTTCTACGTTATCGACTTCGCTGTATTTTTTTTATTTAGACGGCCTTGTTCAACGTTCCCACGTACCTTCGTAGTCGTGTATAACTAGACCGCCTTTCTTTTCATGTTCAGATTTGTGCAGTAATCGAAGTTCACTTAAGTTTAGCGCGCGCAAAGTGTAAAAAAAAATACGCATACAAAAACTAGCCCTTAAAAGCTTTTCTTTGTTAAAGCATTCCTTTTATTAGCAGTAAAAACTTATTCCGGAGGGGTCAGTTAACGTTTCAGCCAGCGTTGGATAGCAATCGGGGGATCGATCACGACCAGCGGGAAGCACTCTGGCGACTGGCAGACGTAAAGTGATCCCGCGTCAATCTACCTGGGGAATCGGGGTCCAAAGTAACTCTCCATACATGAGCGGCGCGTAGCCATGGCAAGCTCGAGCTTATCTACCTGCTTGCAACCCGCACCCAGCGACGCGCATGCCTGCAAGGGTAAGGGACACGACGGGGCGATATCCCGGGACGCCTCGGATAGCCGGCTAATGGATCTGCGTCGAAGCGAGGCGAGTGCTCCGCTATACACCGAGGAACTCGGGGGGACAAGACGTGTTCTGCCGCTCGCCGCCGAGACAAGGGCCGCTGGAAGCAGCAGCAACACAAGCCGAGAGGTGCCTGCGGCAGCGCCCGAACCGCTTATCGAGCAAATACGCGCGCGCGCGAACCGAAAAACGGCGAGGTGGTGGAAGCAGGCATACGTGGTGGGGAGCGCGGGGTTCGTGCAGCGGCGCGCGTGAACGCGCTTGCTTCCCTTATCGGACTTGGGCGCCCGCCGTGGTCCCCTCCTCGATGGCGCCGCCTTCGGCCGACGAGAAGTGTTCGGTCGTACACGTGAAGCGGGACGCGGAGGCGACGACTTCCGTGTGGGGTTGGCGGCGGCGGGAGGGAGACTGGTTTTCCGGAGCCATGCACGGGCTAGTGGAGTCT